>NW_018408743.1:1012234-1043113 GCF_002113885.1 Mizuhopecten yessoensis | reverse complement strand
CACATCACCAGTTTCTGGAGGAACACCAGACAAGCTCTCTATCAGTTACTACAGTAGCCACTAGAGAATCACACTACCAGTTTCTGGAGGAACACCTGACAAGCTCTCTATCACATACCACAATAGCCACTAGAGAACCACATCACCAGTTTTTGGAGGAACACCAGACAAGCTCTATATCAGATACTACAGTAGCCACTAGGGAACCACATAACCAGTTTCTTGAGGAACAACAGACAAGCTCTCTAATAGATTCTACTTTAGCCACTAGAGAACCACACTACAAGTTTCTGGAGGAACATCACACAAGTTCTATATCAGATACTACAGTAGCCACTAGCGAACCACATCACCAGTTTCTGGAGGAACACCAGACAAGCTCTATATCAGATACTACAGTAGCCACTAGGGAACCACATCACCAGTTTCTGGAGGAACAACAGACAAGCTCTCTAATAGATTCTACTTTAGCCACTAGAGAACCACACTTAATGGTTTCTGGAGGAACACCAGACAAGCTCTGTATCAGATACTACAATAGCCACTAGAGAACCACACTACCAGTTTCTGGATGAACATCAGACAAGTTCTATATCAGATACAACAATAGCCACTAGAGAACCACACTCCCAGTTTCTGGAGGAACACCAGACAAGCTCTATACCGGATACTACAATAGCCACTAGAGAACCACATCACCTGTTTCTGGAGGAACACCAGACAAGCTCTCTATCAGATACTACAATAGCCACTAGAGAACCACACTACCAGAGTCTGGAGGAACACCAGACAAGCTCTAACCAGATACTACAATAGCCACTAGTAAACCACACTACCAGTTTCTGGAGGAACACCAGACAAGCTCTATATCAGATACTACAGTAGCCACTAGAGAACCACATCACCTTTTATGGAGGAATATCAGACAAGCTCTCTATTAGATACTACAATAGCCACTAGAGAACCACACTACCAGTTTATGATGGAACATCGGACAAGCTCTCTATCACATACCACAATAGCCACTAGAGAACCACACTACCAGTTTCTGGAGGAACAACAGACAAGCTCTCTATCAGATGCTACAATAGCGAGTAGAGAACCACACTTAATGGTTTCTGGAGGAACACCAGACAAGCTCTCTAATAGATTCTACTTTAGCCACTAGAGAACCACACTAAATGGTTTCTGGAGGAACACCAGACAAGCTCTATATCAGATACTACAATAGCCACTAGAGAACCACTCTACCAGTTCCTGGAGGAACATCCCACCAGTTCTGTGTCAGATACTATAATAGCCACTAGACAAACCACATTAACAGTTTCTGGAGGAATATCAGACAAGCTCTCTATCAGAAACTACAGTAGCCACTAGAGAACCACACTACCAATTTCTTGAGGAACATCCGACAAGCTCTGTACCAGATACTAAAATTGCCACTAGAGAACCACACTATCAGTTTCAGGAGGAACATCAGAGAAGCTCTCTATCAGATACTACAATAAGCACTAGAGAACCACACTACCAATTTCTGGAGGAACACCAGACAAACTCTATACCAGATACTACAATAGCCACTAGAGAACCACAATGCCAGTTTCTGGAGGAATATCAGACAAGCTCTCTATCAGATACTACAATAAGCACTAGAGAACCACACTACCAGTTTCTGGAGGAACACCTGACAATCTCTCTATCATATACTACAATAGCCACTAGAGAATCACACTACCAGTTTCTGGAGGAACACCTGACAAGCTCTCTTTCAGATACTACAATAGCCACTTGAAAACAACACTACCAATTTCTGGAGGAACATCCGACAAGCTCTGTACCAGATACTACAATAGCCACTTGAAAACAACATTAATAGTTTCTGTAGGAACGCCAGACAAGCTCTCTATCAGATACTACAATAGCCACTTTAAAACAACATTTATAGTTTTGGTGGGAACACCAGACAAGCTCTTTATCAGATACTACAATAGCCACTAGAGAACAACACTAATAGTTTCTGTAGGAACACCAGACAAGCTCTCTATCAGATACTACAATAGGCGCTAGAGAACCACTCTACCAGTTTCTTGAAGAACACCAGACAAGCTCTCTATTTCATACTACAATACATGTTCTATTAGACAAATACTTAAATAGACACTAAAGCACCACCCAAGCTGTTTCTAGAGAACATTTCTCTTACAGATTTTGTAATAACACCACGCCACCAGTTTCTGAAGGAACGGTAGACAAACTCTGTGTATCATTTTAATCTCGACTGAAAAATTGCAGTCATGCACCAGATTGGTTACAAATGTCACCAAGATAACTGTTTGGAAATGAAGATCAATACCTTCAGACACTGCTTCCTGAATTCAATCAAACACCCTTGGGAAGAGGAAATAATCACCGGTGGAAAAAACTTGATAAAAGTAAATCTACTGGGGTTTGTCTAGTGTTAATTTCTTTTCTATCGAATTAGCCTTTACGAGATAACTTTCCAAAGTGTGGTTCCAAAAATTTCCTGGAAAGCCAGACAAATGTCAGAGTGTGGATGAGATCGTTCGCAGACAATCTGTACGATGTCTGGCCTACACTGCTAACCATTCTTACGAGTCTCATGTGTGTAATTCCGTCGAGACGCCTTACAATTTATGAATGAAATTAGACACGAAAACATCAATTTCTGTCTGAAAGATGCTCTTTTACGCTGTAAGTACACACAGAGATAATATAGTGGGGATGCCAAGTGTTGCCGGAGAGAATCAATAGTGAGGAGTTTGGTCTCCGGGGGAAACATCGCTCTGTAGCGCCTCCTGGTGTTCCGTCGTCGTAAGACTATATGTGACACTGGATTGGCTGGGCCTGTGGTGTGATCATCTTCCGAGACTGTCTACCCCAGTCAGACATGGTCAGGAAAAACAAAAAAACCTAATCTACGTTTCTGATAGAGCAAGTGACCTTGACATCATTCTGGAGACCAGACGTAGACGATCAGCCGTTTTCTTTTGGTAAGTTGTACAACTTTTACCCTTTCTTGAACTTTTTCAAAATTTGATTGGAAGTAATGTGTGTGCTGTTTAAAATTTGCCTTTATTATGTTAATATTCCAGGAGTGTACATAGAAATTGCACCAGTTAACATGCCCTTTCCTTATTCTGAGTTATTCTATAGACATTTTTATATTTTTTTGTATTTGCTATAAAGTGGGATGATTTATAGGCAAGCATTTTCCACATAGATCTGTTCTTTAAAGAGAGTTTCAAGTGACTTTTACCGACAGATAGTTGACCATTGTAAACAGGTACTTGTTGATGACCTTTATAGACAGATTTCTAATAAGAGCTGGTCTGTGAAGACAAGTATTTGTTTTTCAGAGGTGGCCTTTATAAACAGATATTTGTGTGAAATTTATGTGAACTTCATGGGCAAGTATTTGTTAAAGAGCAGTGACCTTTATAAACAGGTTTTTGCTAAATAGAGGTGACCTTTATAGACAGGCATTTGATAAACAGAAGTCACCTTTATAGACAGGTGTTTGATAAACAGAGGTTACTTTTATAGACAGGTGTTTGATAAACAGAGGTTACCTTTATAGACAGGTGTTTGATAAACAGAGGTTACCTTTATAGACAGGTGTTTGAAAAACATAGGTCACCTTTATAGACAGGTGTTTTTATACAGAGTTGACCTTTATAAGTATGTATTTTGTTTATGCAGAAATGAATTTTATAGATAGTTATCTTCTTAATAGAACATATCTTTAAAGACATGCATTTTGTTAAAAATATGTGTTTTTTTATAGAAAGGTATTTCCTGTATTGAGATTATCAATATATATATATATAGGTGTTTTGACATAGTAAGACACTTTTAAATAAACATTCATTTGAAATAGAATAAACCTTTACCAAGTCAAGCTGTTCAATTTGGAAAGTTTGTGGGGGTTTGGAAGAGAGTTGCAAAAAAAGCTGGCCAGCTAGGTTAAAGTAATATTTTTTGGGTCTGCTTAAGTATATTTGTTTTTGTATAACTTTCAAAATATGGTAATTTAAATGATTGTCTAAAATAAATATTCTGAAAATAACCCCATGCTTTTAAATATATTCCTGGTGATAATTTCAGTTACTTTAGATTAGATTAGTTCCCTTCATACAAGTGTACTTTATTAGTTACATCGAAGCTACAAATTCAAAGTTCAAGGTCACTGTTACTATAAATAGATCCCTGCAACAAAGTTAGGGATCGGTACACTGGAATCAGTGTTTCTGTCTGTCCATTGATAAAATCTTGTCTCCTCCACAACTAATGAGCTGAATTCAACAAAACTTTATTGTTACATCATCGAGTCGTTCATATCATATTTACATTTTGAATTCAGCTTTTTTTCCCAGTCCTGTTGCCCATTTTGTACCTTGTCATTTCAAGCCCTGTCTAGACAAGTTTTCCAAAATTCTGTGACCAATGACAATGAAACGTTCTGGGAGTGATACAGAGATGATTCACTTAACATTAAAATAGCCAAATAATTTTTGTGATTCAAGATGGCTGAGACGCTAACAGTTATAATTTGAGTATTATAGGGCTAACTTTGTTGATACTTTATGAAATGTTACATAATACAGAAATGTTACAGAATTGTTACATAATACAGGAAATACACTTTACATACTGTATATGCCCTATTCCTTAATCAATTTTTAAAAGACAAGTTTTTTTTACAGATGAAAGCAGAAAACATGAAATCTTTTAAACTTCAGTTTAATATTATCTCATCATAGAAATTCTTTATTATGAGTTCAAACTATGTGTGATTCAAATGTTTTCAATATCAGTTCAGGTTGTAGGCAAGGTCACCAAATGACCCCTGATATTTCCTAGAGTAAAACTATAAGCTATCGTACAGAAAAATTTGAAAGAAAAAGTTGTAAATATGAATAAATGAAATTGAATCAATGCAGATTACATCCCTTTTACAGTTCTGTTTTGATAGTTCTGAATCTGCTTGTCTAGTAATCTGAATTCATTTGTCCAAGTCCAAAGTCTATTTTTAAAAAGAATTACTTGTAAGAGAGAATTTAATTAATTAATTAAATAAATCTGTTTGCATCCAAAGTTTCCAAAATAGTCTTTCAGATCTTCAAGGTTTGAGAGCAGATTTGACCGTGATTAAATCGATTCTTTCTGCGATGATTAGCAAAAACATACATGACAATTCTCAGAAAAAAATTCTGATTTAATCATCGACTTTCTTTAAACTCTTAACTTATTTATTAGAAGCCTGCTAAATACCAATTCCAATTATCTGTCTTAGTTGAATAAGCTCTTTGGAGAAGATGAACATCGGAGGAATAATCTGGATTAGTGCAATCATTTGACTCATCAGTTGATTAAAGTTCCATAAAAACTGTTTGATGTTGTAGATCATAATATATTTGGGATTATAATTAAAGTTTACAGGTTGGTGTTTTAGGTTATCACGGAAACATTATTCCGTCTTTGCGTATTGCGAGTTATCTTCTCTTGGGAGCAGGTATCGATTGTTACGTCATTTGTCTGTGTGAGAAAATTACGTTGTTTTCTCAAACATTGATGACGTTACTCTCACAAACAAGTGACGTAACAATCAATACCTGCTCCCAAGAGAAGATAACTCTGCAATACGCAAAGACGGAGTAGCCATGATGTAATATCAATTATAGCATTTATATTTAACTTCAAGGTCGATAATTCTCCTTTCTGTACCATCTTTACTTAAGAAAACAAAATATATTTTTCTTTGTTTTATTTTACAAATGTTCACAACCTCATGTTGGAAGACTTAAACATCAAAATCTCTGCCATTTATTGGATAACCTAGGAGTTGATAAACAGTGGTATTTGTATTAAATGTTTATGTTTAAATAATTTGTATACAACTGACATTTGCTGAAGGATTCTGGTACCACTGCAAGAAAATGTGTTTTGGAAACAAAAATTTTTCTGTATGTCTTTATCTTTGATAAATCATTTCTGAAAGTAAACCATACCTTATGGGATTTTTTTTAAGAAACAATAAACATGAAATGAACAAAATGTAATAACCAACAATGTTCTGAGTGTAAAAATCCAGCGGAGTTAGACCGAGATTTGAACCCTGGACATCAGATTGTTATACCGTTCCTCTTACAAACTGAGCTCAGTTATCTGAAATTAAGGGGAGGTCACTGTATAAGAAAGATCACAATGGAACTCTCTAGTGTCTTGAGTGCAGTGGGACAGGGATCCTTAAAATCAAACTTCTAAATGACATGTGACAGTGTTCATGAATGAGGTCATGTCCAAGGAACATCAGCTGTAATGGGTACTGAGCTACAAAACTTCTTCAAACTTATAAATGTGATATAGCTTTGATATTCCATTTAGAACACTACCAAGGGATGCAGATTTTATAATTGTTGAACTGTTGGGTTCATAAATACAGCCATGTCATGGTTCAAAGTTTAACACAGACAGTAATGGGTACTGAACCACACAAAATATTTTTTGTTAAAAAACATCTCAGCATTGATGTTTTATTTGTAGCATATATCCCCCAGGAGTTTGGATTCTAATTTGTTAAAAATTGAACTTCAAAAGGGTTGACTTCATGGCTGTGGGGCACAGCCAGAAAGAGGTCATAGCTCCCAGCCACATAAACATATGTGTGATAACTGGGCATGAAACTTTTACATATGTGCTAACAAGGTTGGCCTCTGGGTCAGCCCTACCCCTGATAACTTCATATCTAGGTCACAACATGAAAATGGGCGAGATCCTTACCCCTTAATCAGATATACAACTGCTAGGCATAAACACAAGCATGCTACCAGAATTGGCCTTGGGCTCTGCCCTACCCTTAGGAACTTACTCCCTGAGTCATAACATGGACTGATTTGAGATCCCCACTCAATAAAATATAAATTCAACTTCTTAGCATAAAGATTACAGATAAAGCTATGTTTCCAGGATTGGCACAGGGGACTGGCCCTATTCCTCAGATATGATTTGCAATATTACTTTTAATGAGAATATTTTGCCATCATTGTTTCAATATCCAGGTATATGATACAGACCCTTGAGGCATCTTGTAAAAAAACGTTTAGATTAATATAGATATAACCTACACTAAACCTGGCTTATGCTATATTTTGATATTGAAATTTTGATATTAGCGGATATTATTTCCATGCACTGTGTGCAGAGGTGAACAGAACTGGCTTGAGAGTTGTTAGCTGTGGATTACTACGACAGATCCTGGATCTCTGCCATCTCCACGCTGAGCTGTCCTCAGCTGCTGCCACCTGTGGTCCTGTCAGCCTCGTCAAGGAACAGGTAAGTCAATGTGGAGACCAGGTGTGTCTTTAAGTACACAGGTGCCAAGGTCACCATCACGCGGCACCTTCACCCACGCCCAACAGGCAGCCACCGTAACCTATTAAGGATGCATGTAGGTAACAAATGGGTTGCACAACTGCTGTCTGTTATTTTCAAACTATTTCTGTCAGACAAATTACAAGACATTTTAAAGTTATCGATTGTTTGGTAGTTGGTCTTGAATTTTAAAAAATGCTCTCTTTTCTTTGAAGTTTTAAATTTCATTTTTTTTGTTAGGAAAGTGAGAAGGGCTATACAAAAGTTATGTTTGGGAGTAAAAATTATGATGGGAAAAAAATGAGAACAAATACCTAGAATGAGTTAGCATCCAGGATTGGGGATAAAAGGTCAATGGTGGTGTTACTAAAAATAGATTGTTTACTATAAGTTGTATTGTTTTGTCTGGCTCGCTGATACCTGAAATATTTTTTTGTGTTTTGGGGTCGTGGACCAAAAGTTGACCTAAGGAGAGTGGCCATTGGGGTCATTACTGTCTCACAAACATATTGTCTAGTTTTGATGTTAGGTTTTGCTGAAATATCAATCTTTAAGATTTTCACAAAAACTTTATCCATTGTCATGTGACTTTGGAAGTGATTTTCCTATTTCGGTTTTCAATAGATACATAGCAAGAACAGAGATGGCCTAGCTACAAATAGTAAAAAAACAGTTGTTCATGGTTTCGTTTTCATAGAATATGGAGGCACGGTAGTCTAGTGGTGGGACGCTGGGCTCGTGACCGAAGGGTTGTGGGTTCGAGTCACGTCACAGTACTGTGTTGTATCCTTGAGCAAGGTACTTTACTCCACTTGTTCCAGTCTACTCAGCTGTAATGTAAATGAGCATGAAGTTGGGCAGTGCTAGAATTGTAGAATGCTAGCTGTGAGCGCCGAAATGGCAGCACCGGCTGTATGCTCCCCAGGGAGTTGAGAAAGATTATTGGCTGGTTGCAAAGGCCTTATAACCATGCACGGATAATAATTTGTGAACCGCTTTGAGATGACCTAAGAACTAGGTTGTGATAAAGCGGTATATAAAACCTCGAAATATTATTATTATTATTATAATATTTATAGCATATGCCATTCCGTACTATTGTCCTGTTTTAAAGAGCATATTCCCAGAAAAAAAAAATGTGATCGTATAGCTGTAAATATACATTACATAGGTTCATATATATTCCATATACAATTGCCAAATTTGATATGTACGTACCTCTTAGGATGTCAGAGTGTGTCACACTGAAATTTTGACTTGTGCCAGACTATATACAGAGTTATGGCCCTTTCTTCAGTTTCTGATCCCGAAGTTTGTAATAAAGGTAGGGACTATAGATTGCCTACAGTACTTTGCCTCATTTGAATTGACCTTTATTGATTTTAAGACAGTTATAAACTTATATTAATAACTCTTACTGGCCCAGATGGAAATGCACAGGTAACATTTGGTTCTGAAAATAGCATGGTTTATAATACAGTAAAACTTCGATGTAATGCTCCACATTCCATTTACCACCTAGCTTACTGCCAACATATTTAAACGTCTCAATTTTTCTCATGTGTACCTCAGTTTATCGCCAAACCCCTTTATAATGCCATAGTTTCCCTCGACAAATGGTGGCATCATAACGAGGTTTTACTGTATACTGGGGCACATCCAAAAGTCAAAGTCTGACAGAGCATCTATAGACTGCTCCCCTCTGTAAAGAGGCAGACATTTTTTGTGTTTGCTTTTGGTCTGTCATGATTTGGTTAGGCCTAGAGTACTAAGACTTCATAAGGACTATAGGCCTAAAGTGCATCAAGTTCATAGCAGACTGGTAGTTCCTTTATGATTTCTATTGAAGGAATTATTCAATTCCTATGAAACTAGCCGAGTATATACTTACGGAGGTCACTGCATGGCGCTCTGCCAAAGTCATTAAATATATAAAGGCTGCTTTGATCTGAATGGCTGTTAACTAGTTTCTGAATGATATCTTTTTAAGGAAGCATCAGATTTGAATGAAACTTGCCATACTTTCTTGCCAATTCAGTCTCTGTATGGCTGCAGTTTGTTGCTGGGCAAAAATTCACAAATATTTAATGAGATTGCTGCAATCTGATTAGCTGATTTTTTCTGGAAGACATCTCTCTCTAGCAATTATCGGATGTCAATGAACTTTCCCTTGCATGCTTAAGAAGTCCATCGCTGAAGTTGAATGCTTGCAGAAATTCATGCATATTTAAAGAGGTTACTGCAATCTGATTGGCTGATGGTTCTTGAATGAGATCTTTTGAAAGAGTGATCAAATTCCAATGAAACTTGCAAAGTACATTCTTACTACAGAAGTTCCTTAGTCAACTTGTTGCTTGAAAAAAGGAACTACTTAATGAGGCTACTGCAATCTGACACAAATAGATTGCATTTATTTCTTCATCGTGGGTAAATCGCAATCGGCCAGCATTCTACCTTAGCAGGTGACAAATCCTCTTCCGTGAAATTTATGTTTAGTCAGTTAATTTAGACTGCTATATATATATAAATATACATAAACTACATCATTGATTAATTGAAAGAAGCAGGCTTTGTTGTCCTTTCTGCACGAAATCTAGCTAGTAATGGTAAGGTCTATTTTGTGCGTTTTGGCTTATGTTCATCTGAAATATATAGATTAGAAAAAATGTTTTCTAAACAGAAAATAAAAGTAAGCCATCCAATTTTGATTTCAATAGAATTCATTCACAAAAAACAACACAATTATATTAGACAAAAAAAAAAGTTACATAAAATCATACCAATCAATATTAGTTTTAAATTAACCAGCAAAAAATCAAATATAGTGCATTGATTTTTTTATTTTATTTTAAACGTTCAATATATTTTTATCTTCAAGTAGCATAAATGTTTCACACGGGAGATGTGGGTACTTTCATCATCAGTTTTATCGTTCAATCTTTTTAATAATATGGCCACAGCTCTTTGAAGTCAAACAAGTTATGTAATATTCCCGTAATCAATACCATTAACGGGCTAATGAAACACTGGGATGATTGTGAGTTTTATATGTCTGTGATTGAATAACAACATGTCCACGAAACAGGCCATTTACTGAAGCACAGACCAACATCTACACTTCCTACCCAGACAAATTATCTGTTTTAAAGACGTCGTGCTTTATGTTGACAATTCAGAGGAAACGGACATTAAGATCTGAAGGCCTATATACATCCAGAACTGGCCAGCTTCCTGTTGTGTCGATAGGAAATTTTCATCTTGTTGTTCAGTCTGTTGGGGTTGCTTTAAAAGTACCTGTCAGCATCCGTAGCCTGACTTACCTTATCTCAATCTCTACTGAGGTGTGTTTTACATGATTTAGATACAGGATATATGATTTGATTCCTATCAAAGGACAGGCTATATTTAAGACTTCTATGATGAGCTGGAAGTAAATTTCTTAAAAATTCTTACCTTAGATTAATATAAATCTCTACTGAGGTGTGTTTTACATTATTTAGATACAAGATATATGATTTGATTGCTAACAAAAGGACAGACTAAAATGACTTCTATGAAGAGCATTAAATAAATTTCTTAAAGATTCTGTGCTTTAGCACGAAAAGAAATTGAACTTCATTCAGTCATCAGTAGGGAAAGCCAGAAGGTTTAGTGACTAAGACTATTCCACCAATTAATTAGGTATTGATGGCAAGTGATACTAAATGAGGCTTGTATGTAGTGTATGTATATGTAGATATCAGAACTCACTCTTGATAGGTTTGGCTTTAAAAGTAAACAGAATCGTTGAATGCAGTAAATAATACAATTTCTTGTGGACAATCCTTTAGCCATTGATATCTAATAATTCTTGTCATGAATACTGCTCAGCATCAGATCTAGGAATTTATGAGACTTTAAGAAACTCATATATCACCCCCTCCCCCACCCACTCGCCCATCCACACAAATTTTCTTTCAAAACGAGGTATTTTTGTCAAAGTTGAGTCCCGAAAGCCTTCTTCTCCTGGTCTGGAAACACACGTAACATATGTTAGAAACCCCGTCATTTTAACTCTGGATCCATTACTGTATGTAGTCGAATAAAATAATTGTGCCAATGTATGCAACAAAGCTAAGGGATGTCCCAGTCCGGGCTCCTGTCCCCTCTACATATTACAATAAACCGTCTGTAGTTGTGTTCTCTGTATCTATTAATCTATGTACCTGTTGAAGTACCTGTAATCTGTTGTTTTAGTATTTGTGGACACTTGCCATTTGATGATGTATTTTGTGCCTGATAAATCATAGGTTTTAGATTAGAGCAAACTTAATTGTCTAATTAATTTTGATTGTGGCAGACTTGTGAAATAAATTCTCGCTAGTTACATACCAGCAGAGATATTTAAAGGTTAAAAACTACTGTCAAGTTAAATAACAATGTTACCATTGACACGACAAGCATGACAAAAACTGTTTTCCAAAAGTCTTATTCCATATAGAACACATGTTACAACACAATCAACAGAATTAAGGTTGTTTGGAATTAGAGTATTTGGAAACAAAAACAACAACAGAAAAAGGAGACAGAATTTCTTGAAGATCCTGTTACACTGCATTGTGGTTTTTTCCCTAATATACAGTACCCTCCCCTTAACTTCCGTTTTTATGAAACTATGTCACACTTGGGGCAGGACACTTCTGTTGACCAGGTAGCTCAATTGGTGAGAGCGATAGTATATCAATCTGAAGTCCAGGGTTCGAATCCCAATCTTGTCCTGCTAATTTTTCTACGATCAAAACACTGTTGTTGATTATATTTAGTTTCTTTCATATTTATCATTTCTCATAAAATTTGCACAAAGTATGGTTTTCTTTCCAGAAATGATATAGCAAAGCTATAGTCATACCAGAAAAACAGTTTCCCACACTTAGTTACAGTTTTTGACAGTGGTACGAGGATCCTTAAGTCAAAACTTTGGATCCCATCCCCTGTTGATCCTACGTTTAACCAATGTTGCTATCCAGGAATTGAAAATATGCAACATGAACACTTGCAAAGGGAAGTAACTCTAGGTCAGAAAAAATGGCTATAAATTGCTTGGTGTTCTATAAAGGAGAATAATTAATGTTAAAAACAAGATCAGCGCTGGAGTGGAACTCTTCTTTGCCATAATAACTTGTGCAGTAGTACCATTTACCTTAACTATTTACCCTATTAGATTGAAGTTACCTTAATGAATTGTTTAAGCATATGTTGTGTGATTTAAGCTGACTTGTCCAATAAATCCTGTGTTTATGATTCAAGCAGACTGGTCAAATAAACTGTGACTGCATCAGACTTGTCCGTTAAATTTTCTGCAATCAGGCACATTAGAACTATTAAACGGTGTACTGTATTAGTTTGAAGTTCCCGTAATGTGTTGTTTCAGTTTGTTTGGATAGCTGTCAATATTGACAATGTGTTTATAATTGCAGCAGTCTTGTGGCCCTACAGTCCCTGCCTAACAGTGAGTCACACCCAGGTAGTAGATCTGTGGCCCAACTGATACACTGTCCACTGTTAGCTCACCTGTCCACTGCATTGATGACTGACCACTGGCCAAGCCTCCTCTGTCAGGTAGGTTGGCGTTTTTTTTTATTACCTGTATTAGAATGTATTGGTCAGTAAACTGTGTCCACTTCTAGTGTTACACTCTTATCTGAAGTGACCATCATTGATAGCCCGGAGTGACCTCTTCTATCTCCGCAATTTTCACCCTGGAGTTAAAATCTCGGAGATTACTGTAATATTAAGTGATAAGTGACTTTTTTGGTATGTGTTTGTGCATGCTGATCAGGGAATCGGCTCAACGTCTGTGATTTTTACTTGTCCTGCTCAACACAAGGTAAGTCTTATCTCATGTTAATCAGCTTTTCTTGCAATTTCTTTTACAATTTACATAAAAAAATGTTTTAGATCCTTCGCCTGAGTGTTATTGACAGCAAGCTGCCTTTGACGTCCAAAGGAAGTCTATGTAATGAATCAATAACACACAGAGAGGGCTTGTAAACCGCTCAAACAACATTTTTACTTTGTTGAAGTTTTTGTCAACAAAAATGTTTCAGTAATTTGCTTTCATCATATTTCGCTTTTATAACAAACAGTAAAAAAAACCTGAGTGCACAAAATCTATAGCAATTTTGTACAAGTATGGAGATTAGGTATTGTTGGTTTGAGTCGACCGACTCATTTCTATGGTAATTTTCCTCGCAACAATGTTTAAAAATCATCGCAGAGCAGCAATCACAAAAATTATTCTGATTGGTATGCTGACTTGCCGTGTACAGCAGAATTTCTTCGTCTACAAATTGATTTCCAACTATTAATAGGTTGTTGTCATTATAATACATGCACTGTAATATGCGATGCCAATTATCACATAGGCGTAGATCCCTTCGTATTAAAATGTCTAAGTCGGACGCTCAGTTGTACGGATATACAACAATCGCATTGAACCCATCTAATTTGAATTTTTGCAAATTCTCTTCCCGATTTCGGACAAAAACTTTAAGTAATAAATTAGTTTGGGGATTTGTGATGTCCTGTTGAAAAAATTAAAACCCCTGTCTTTCTGAAGAAATTTAGACCTCTCGTCTTTCTGATTTTCTCTGCGAAGTTCCCCGTTGTGTAGAGCTTCAGTTCCATCATCATTACACCATTATCATCCAGTGTAATTCTACTGAGTGACAACTTTTTAAAAATATGGCTAATATTTTAAAATCTTTAAAATAGCAGATTACTCATCATGCCAGGGGGGCTAATGTTCTGTGTCGATCATCCAATCAAATGCTTTGCATCGTCACATGACAGCTTATAGTTCCTGTGACGTTTATCTTGTCAGCCTGTGATCGCCTGACTATTTCTGATATCAGATCAGCGTTAAAAAATATTGGGGAAATTAAAAAGCTGTTGATGTTGGTTGTGTCTGCATGTTTAATAGTTGTTACTTTCATGTCAAAAATGCATCATCTCTGCTTGGCTTGTTCATGCTAAGCAAGGGAATTCAAATTTGTTTGTGTAAAATACAGCCTACATTGATGGGAGAGATTGAAATAACAGTGTTTACTATGATTTAATTTCAGGTAAAGTAGGTCTCTCGGTTGCACATAACATGGAATGTCAATGAAAATTGATTAGCGTAAAACCCATAAAGTCTCCAATACAATCTTCATAGGGATGAATTGAATGAGAAAACAATTCAGTTGTGAATTCAATAGGGGGAGTTTGTCTTTCCAATTATTTAAAACAAAAAAAGCGTTTGTACTATTCATCAGCAAAGCAAGAATTAATGGCATACAGTTTTCTGGGTAACAGTGATTAGACGAAAGAAATTAATGTCAGTTCAGTCATCCAAGGGATTGGGGTATATAAGGCTGGAGAATCCAGGGAGTGTTTCTAAATAATGTGTAGGGGATGGGGGTTTCTGTTAGGTGCGTGTTCAGAGAATGAGAGGTATACAAATAGGTGTTCAGTGGCAATTTAGCGGTAATTTCCAGGAGTGAGCTATGCCAACTGGTTTCCGGAAGCCCCCAGAGACTCTGATGTAGGATGTATATATAATACGATAGTTCAGAAATGTGTTGTCGCTATAATGTCATTGTCTTCTATACTGTGTTCTACTTGGCTAGCAGATTAGAGCAAGCAGACGGTCAATTTGTCTGAAATACATTTTGCCAAGTAAGCATTTCCTTGACTTTGTTTTCCCAGTGTATGCTGAAGAGTTCCTGTTTACCAATTCTAGGGAAGAGCAAATTACTTTACAGAAACTGTATTTTTTAAAAAATTTTACTGAAACACAAGCATAATTGCTGCTTAATTTTAATTTTCATCTTATATTTTAAGAAAAAAGGAATGGTCAACTTAGTGCTTATAGATTACTTAAAAGAATGTTAAGAAGCTAAAAAATTTGAATGAAGCTTTATTTTTAGATAGATATGTTCAAAACCTTTGTAGCCATTTGTCATTCAAACCATGATAGATCACTAACAATAACAGGAAGGCAAACTATTTGTACACGTTTTTTGACAGAACATAAAGACCTTTGTCATAGACTGTTATTTCAGATTATCATAGATTAATAAGAGGAATTTTAAGATGGTAAACAATTTGTACAACATTTACAGGATCAGATGGTATGAGCACGGATGTGTCATAACCTTTTATATCAGATGAATAGAACGCTGATCGGATAAAACAAGAGTATAGTGTTATGCTGTCTGCACTCTAGGTTCTTACCCAGGTCTGTTTATACACTTAGTACAGTATGTTGGGGGGTCAACGAGGTGTAACACACAAACCGTTCAAGCAGAAAACAGGACTAATGTTAATCCTCTTCAAATTGATGGTATTTTGTTTTGTAACATTTATGTTAAAGATCAATATGTTTGGTTGGTCTTAAATGTCTTTGTGTCTGTATAATTCGCCATATGGGCCTGTACCGAGATCCAAGGGACAAATGACTTAAATTTTCTGTATTATAACAGTCGGGTATTTTGAATTTGGACAGTCGGCGATTGAGAGGGATTCGGATATTGAGTGAAGCCGGTACTTTTATTGTTGTACCGTTTTAAGTATTTGTCAATATTGTGCTTGTGTGACGATAATTACACCGGTGCTTCAGACGTCATCAAAAGGGTTTTCTACATCACATGCTTGTCAAGTTTTCCAGGTGATACCAGGATGACAATCAAATGCCACGGCCTTTTCAAGCGTAATTAAAACCTGCCTCTGTTCATATACAATGCACCTACACGGGTATTTGTTCGATTATTGTGTTCGTCTACTAATCAAAGATCGTATTTTCTATATATGGTATTGCAAAGCATTCTATGGCATTTGACCTATGAACATCCTGTTTATAGTGACAACCAAATACACAATGTCTGCAGTAAGCTGTTTCTGATTGAAAATAGTCATGTTTCGTGGTCAGGAAATATTTGGTGTTTTGCTTGTACCGTTATGACTCTTTGCTATGTCTGCTATGTCAGACGATGTTCATTTGGACAGTTCTATGGGTGGTATAGGAATGCACAAATACTAAGGGGACCGTTAATACATTTAGTATGGACGGTAATGATATCGACCGTTATTCAGAAAACGACTGTCATTAGACAAAGACATAAAGTTTGCCAGCTAGCATCCATCATCACACAATATACCTGTCAATACCTGTGTTTTTACACCTGTGATATGGCAGTGATCTTGGTCATGCGTCACTGAACTAGACAAAACCTTTCCTGCCATAGGCGATATATGTCCTCATAAGACCATGAGGAGAATCGTAAGATTCCAGATAACCTATTGATTCCCTAAAGATAGTGTACACTGCAGGTCTTAGGGGCTAACAGGCAGGTTTGGGTCAATGAGATTATAGCTCTTTATCAGCAGAGATTATACTTTCCCCAAGCAGTTTGATTGAGACATCAAGGAGACACGCATGACTGCTTTTGACGGAAACCAAAGTCTTAATGGTCGATCATCATGTAATATATATTTATACAGTCTTAATGGAAATTAATTCGGTCAATTATTTTTCTTCTTCGTAAAAATCAGACTTGGTACCAGTTGTTTTAATCTAACTGGAAGCTATCAGCTTGCTTGATATCAAATTAATCTATATAAAATCAATTTAATTTTTCTTTTCAATTGTCGAAAGGATAAGATGACCAGAATTAATTTTTCTTAGTAGCGTGAATCAACAGAATTGAAACATAATTTAAGTGTTCCTATTTTGTTTCAAAAAGTTGGTCTGTTAGTTTTGAGTTTTTGGAAGTGTAACGTTACAATTATTGGGATATTCATTGAGGTTTATTGGTGCAGAATAAACCAAATGAGTTCTGGTGAATATTCCTAAAGGTGTTTCATGATCTAAGCCTGTGAGATTTTTTGAGGTATATACTTCCTGTTTGATTTTAAATTTGTGTAGAGTGTTATCCGAAATTTCAGTAATATTTGTGAAAATTCATTTTAACATTCTATAATCAGATACCTGTGTTGTCATTATTTCAGACTTATAGATAATACTTTTAAATACTTCTAATGAAGTTTTTAACCATAAGCATGAAAATGGGTATTCCTGAAATGTGTGGGTGGTTTTTTTCGGTATGCGATAAAGAATTTGACTGAGGAGATGTAACAAAACGTTGTATAAATAATTAACATTGGTGTGAGGATTACAGTCAATACCAAACAACAACAAATTGTTGTATTAAGTCGTATTATAAGGGTGTTCAGCTGTCACAATATTTGTTCTAGGAGTTTAAATAATTGCTATTTAAAAAACATTCCATAAAGGAAATTAAGTCATGAAGATATTTATTTGGAATCTACAAGTATCGGCAGATCTTGGCCATGCAAGCTTGAAAAATTCTAGAAACAGAAAAGGTTTTAGACAGGGTGGTCTTTTTTGTACTCTGTTCTTCAAGGATCAATCTGAGTTGAAATTCTGTATCTATCTATATCGAATGAGTAGCATGTCTGTATAAATGTATTTTGTTTTTAGCATTAACAAAAAAGATATAAATTTCATGAAATCTAGAAAATTACACTGGAAGAATTATAATAGCTACTCTCAAACATAATTAATAAACACCCAGTGTGCTAACAAATAGCAACTTGGGAAAATAAGAGTAATCGCAGGACTGTCCAAAATTTTCAAAATATATAGCTTTAATCAACACTTTTTTCAAGTAAGTCAGTAATTTTCATCTGTGATGAAGGTATGGGACGCTTAGACAAGAAAAAGGACTTATAGGTACTTATAAGGGATAGGGCACATTTTAGGTTAAATATGGTACATTACTTAAATAAATATTGCTTCATACAATAATTTTTATGCAGCTTTTGTACATCCTAAAATATGGTTTGATTTTGATGTTGAAAAATGTGAAGGGTAGTTAAAATATTATAAAAGAGCATAAAAAAAAAAAAAAAAAAAAAAAATTTAAAAAAAGAAAAAAAAAAAAAAAAAAAAAAAAAAATATCTGAAATTTGCAAAACTTAATTTTGGATACAAATATACAGTGTTCGCCTCCATCCTTAGGATTTTGAATAAGAAGCATAGATATTTTAAATCCTGGCCTTAACTTCTGTAGAGCTGTTGTTGATGGTGTTTAGGATGACTGGGTGTCAGTTCATTACCTCTATTGAACCTTACAAATGCTTTGGCGCTAAGCTGTGTGAAAATTGCCTTTCAAGTACACTTTGTAAAGCTAAATAAGGAGAAAAAACATCGGGTTTACATGGGAAAAAACATCGGTTTTCATGGCATTGTTATTCAGTAAGGTAATAAACCAGAAGAAGAATATCACTTCTTGAATCTCTGGAGTCTCATTATATCCACTCAATTACCTTCAATTTCACGACTATCAATCCTATTTTTGCTTTTGATATTAATCTACCACCCTCCTTGCGGAAGGAGTTTAAGGTGGATAATGCCATTGTGGGAGAGCGGCTTGTACAGGGTAGGGTCAGTCATCCGTGTCTGAGGAGATAGCTCACCCTGGGAAGATATCTACAGATCTAACCCCCTAAATGTGTCACACTGGGGCCGTTTTACAATAGAAAAAGGGATGCTGGGGTTGACACTTTGGTCCCAGTTTCACAAACACTTATCAATTTCGGGAAATTCCCTAACAGAAGATTTCCTATAGGAAAGCATCATTAGTGTGATGGAAAACCATAGTTTAATGGTATTTTTGTTAATTTCAGGAATGCTTTCCTATGGAAAATCTTAAAATCAGGGAATTTTCTTTAAGTTAAGAATATTTGTGAAATGGGGGGCCAGCTGCCTGGGTAGTGGGAAGCTATTGGTATGGTGCTTGAAGTATTGGGAGGCAGGGGTATGTCTCTCAGGGGTAGATTTCATTTCAGATAAAGTTAATACCCTTTTCAAAAACTAATGGGTATGGAAAGTGACTTGTGACACTTCAGGATAGGTCCGAAAGGGGTGCAGGAAGAATCAGATGTCAGAGATTTTGACATAAATTGCGAAAAGTTTAGTTACAGAGCATATTGACAGATCAGGGCTGAATTTTTTTTCACTTGTCTTTTATTTAAGCTGTCTTGAGCAAATACACAGATATTTTGCATACAAACAACAGCCCTTTTTGAGTGTAAGTGTTGGGCTGACATCCCCATAAATCTGAAGTGGATGGAAGGACGAAGTAAAACCTTCGAAAAATGGTCAAACCTCAATTTCACAAAAGAAGTTGAACCCTGCGTACAAATGAACTTTTCTTAGAATTTGTTGTTGTTTATATACATTTACTGTTGCAGGTGATTCCTTGAATTTTGTCAACATTTCTCTTCAATGAAACTTTCAAAGAAAACTCAAATTTCAAAATTGAAGTTTTTGCCAAGATTTAATTAATTTTTTTCATATTACATTTCATCTTTTAAGATCATCTTAAGTCCTGAGATGTTAGAATACTGTTGTAATAAAGGAATATAAACTATTCATTCATGGTGTATTTTAGATTTGGAGTGCTAATGGACAAGTTTGAAAACTCAAGTGTCTTAAAAAAACTGGTGCTGTCTTATGATTCACAAGTTCATCTTGTAATACTTTAGACCATCACTAATGTTAACAAGGTTTGATATTTGTCATGAGGATTTTGATGGTTTTCAAATGATTTTCACATCAAATATGATATTTGGGTAATATATTTTGAGCTATTTCTACAACAAATCTTATTTATCACAAAGCTGAATTTATTTCATTGCTTGAATATCTAAACCAATATGATTGCCATTATTTTTCATTATCAAAATATTTCATGATGCGTAAGTTTTCAAGATCATCCACCCAATGAGAAATTACTTCTTTTCGTGGAAATGCGAATTTGAAGAAAATAGTTGAAAATTGGGAATAATTCAGTAAGAATGCGTCCAATCCACAATGACCACCCGGCTGTCATGCTCCGGCTGATAAAAATGACCACCGGACTTGCTCTGGCCCCCACACGATGTTGAAACTCCATGTATAGATATTCTGAATGAACACTGGAAACATCTGCTGCAGTCACAGGCTGTTGACAGGAGTGTGTGCTGGATGAGTCAGTTTTGTAGGATATTAGGGATGTGACAGGGTGGTGTGCTAGGTGTGTGAACGTTATAGAATATTGAGCACTTCGACACGGCTGTGTGCTAATTGTCTGGGTGTTATAGATGGATATTAACGGAACAGCATGTCAGGATCACTGGACCATTTAAGTTCCGCTTCACTTGATAGTTATTTAATCAAAACATACGGTCACTATATTTCACAAGTCAAAGACACCGTTTTAATACATGGGTTAGTATAAACACAATGTGTATATGCATTTACATATAAAAAGTACTTGGTCTGGTCATTATTCATAAATAACACAGGTTATTAGAACTGGGAAAGAAAAATGTCTTTAAAGAGGAGCCTGCAGCCTATTGCGGCCGGTTGAACACCTCTTTGACAAGAAACATACACCTTGGTTTTGCCATAGGCAAGCCGATGTCAAACCACTCACTTTGATCAGTCCTGCTGACAGGAAGAAGATCTCTATTCACCAACACTTTTCTGCAGATTTTTCACATAAATCAAATTAATCAACTAATTTGTTATCTAGTAAACCGACTTTCAAAGGGATGTTTGAGGGTTTCCCCCGTTTGACGGTAGCGTGGTTAGGCCTGGTTTTTACCTGTTAACTCTTATGATCAAACATTCAACCATGACAGTATTGATATCAGTTAATTGGGTAATTTTGATTTCAAAGCCGTAAATAATGAGACAGCCATATTGGCGTAACCATGGAGATTGTTGTCCTCCATTCACCTCAGGTGACAGTAAAACAAATTTGCTATCAGCCATTTGGATGGTCAACTTTTGCTGACCAGCCACACCTAGGGGCCAACTGGTGCAAGTGGTCATCTTTTACTGTGCCAAACAGACACCTGATGTGGGAAATATGACAGAGCAATCATCAGTAATTATACCTGGCCAATTTCTTTGAAGACCTTGATGATTTATTTGACTGTTGACCCCGATCACAAATTGTCACCCACCCACTAAATGGTCAGCGATGGTCAGTGATGGTCAGTTACTGACTCTACAGGTGACAGTGTATTGGGTATCTTTAGGGATATCTATTCACTGGTACAATGCGTTTTGTGGGCTGATCAGTTCTGATTGGTCAAGTGGTCCCCCATGTGATGGTCAGTGCAGACAGCTGGGAGGTGAGATGTTTTGCTCTTTATATATGTAATACAGATTGATCAGCAGGGATGGTGATAATATGATACGGATAGGTTTTTATATCCTTCATAAATCAATAAACAATCTCAAATTCTCTTTTTGCCTTGAGTAAACAGTTATCTGGGATTTTACCGTGGGTTTCCCAGGGTTTAACCAGAGAGGTGTGGGATGCTGTACGACTCTGACAGAACTAGAATCGCCTTGACTAGATAATTTTAATTACCATTTGTCACACAGACCAGATAAACCTGGCAGTCTTCAACTGCTGCTATAAAACCTCCAGAAACAGAAACCTCTGTATACCGATGTAACTGATTCTGTTGTAATTCCTCTAAAATAAGATACCTCGATCTATACACCAATTTTACCTCTTCTGTTGTAAAACCTCCATAAGCAGACACCTCTATATACCATTTCAAACACTTCTATAGCAAAACCTCTTTAATTATACACCTCCATAAACCAACACAGCCACCTCTATAGCACTGTAGACCAACATAACCCCTTCTGTTGTAAAACCTCCCTAATCTGACACTTTTGTAACTTTTGTAGACCAACATAGCCACTTCTGTTGTAAAACCTTCCTAATCTGACACTTCTGTATTTCAATACAGCCACTTCTGTTATGATACCTCCCTAATCTGACATGTCTGTAGACCACATAGCTACTTTTGTTGTAAAACCTCCCGAATCTGATACTTCTGTAGACCAACATAGCCACTTCTGTTGTAAAACCTCCCTAAGTTGACACTTCTGTAGATCAACATAGCCACTTCTGTTGTAAAAT
Organism: Mizuhopecten yessoensis; assembly: GCF_002113885.1. Classification (NCBI taxonomy): domain Eukaryota; kingdom Metazoa; phylum Mollusca; class Bivalvia; order Pectinida; family Pectinidae; genus Mizuhopecten; species Mizuhopecten yessoensis. Next base: position 1,020,686 of record NW_018408743.1, on the reverse strand, counting down.
CTTTCTAATATGACACTTCTGTATATCAATATAGCCACTTCTGTTGTGAAACCTCCCTAATCTGACATGTCTGTAGACCAACATAACTACTTTTGTTGTAAAACCTCCCGAATCTGATACTTCTGTAGACCAACATAGCCACTTCTGTTGTAAAACCTCCCGAATCTGACACTTCTGTAGACCAACATAGCCACTACTGTTGTAAAACCTCCCGAATCTGACACTTCTGTAGACCAACATAGCCACTTCTGTTGTAAAACCTCCCGAATCTGACACTTCTGTAGACCAACATAGCCACTACTGTTGTAAAACCTCCCGAATCTGACACTTCTGTAGACCAACATAGCCACTTCTGTTGTAAAACCTCCCGAATCTGACACTTCTGTAGACCAACATAGCCACTACTGTTGTAAAACCTCCCGAATCTGACACTTCTGTAGACCAACATAGCCACTTCTGTTGTAAAACCTCCCGAATCTGACACTTCTGTAGACCAACATAGCCACTTCTGTTGTAAAACCTCCCGAATCTGACACTTCTGTAGACCAACATAGCCACTTCTGTTGTAAAACCTCCCGAATCTGACACTTCTGTAGACCAACATAGCCACTTCTGTTGTAAAACCTCCCGAATCTGACACTTCTGTAGACCAACATAGCCACTTCTGTTGTAAAACCTCCCGAATCTGACACTTCTGTAGACCAACATAGCCACTTCTGTTGTAAAACCTCCCGAATCTGACACTTCTGTAGACCAACATAGCCACTTCTGTTGTAAAACCTCCCGAATCTGACACTTCTGTAGACCAACATAGCCACTTCTGTTGTAAAACCTCCCGAATCTGACACTTCTGTAGACCAACATAGCCACTTCTGTTGTAAAACCTCCCGAATCTGACACTTCTGTAGACCAACATAGCCACTTCTGTTGTAAAACCTCCCGAATCTGACACTTCTGTAGACCAACATAGCCACTTCTGTTGTAAAACCTCCCGAATCTGACACTTCTGTAGACCAACATAGCCACTTCTGTTGTAAAACCTCCCGAATCTGACACTTCTGTAGACCAACATAGCCACTTCTGTTGTAAAACCTCCCGAATCTGACACTTCTGTAGACCAACATAGTCACTTCTGTTGTAAAACCTCCCTAATTTGACACTTCTGTAGACCAACATAGCCATTTCTGTTGTAAAATCTTTCTAATATGACACTTCTGTATATCAATATAGCCACTTCTGTTGTGAAACCTCCCTAATCTGACATGTCTGTAGACCAACATAACTACTTTTGTTGTAAAACCTCCCGAATCTGACACTTCTGTAGACCAACATAGCCACTTCTGTTGTAAAACCTCCCGAATCTGACACTTCTGTAGACCAACATAGATACTTTTGTTGTTAACCCTCCCTAGTTTGACACTTCTGTAGACCAACATAGCCACTTCTGTTGTAAAATCTCCCGAATCTGACACTTCTGTAGACCAACATAGATACTTTTGTTGTTAAACCTCCCTAGTTTGACACTTCTGTAGACCAACATAGCCACTTCTGTTGTAAAATCTCCCTAACTTGACACTTCTGTAGACCAATGCAACTGTTGCATTTTCAAAACCTTTCTAATAAGACATCTCTAGATCAGCACATATGTCAGCCTCTACAATCAAGCTCATTTTTTTTTTAAATAGATTGATATTTTTATAAGTACTGTTATAGGACAAATAGACTGCATGAAGATGCCCTGCATGTGTGACTTATAGCATAGAGGTCATGCTTCGATGGAACGATCACTGTACTAGGGTGATACATAGCGGTAACAAACTCCAGCCACCCACCCCTTCCCACAGTGAAGAGTATGTTAGAGGCTCTTCTGTCAAGAAAAAAATATCAGGACATGATTTTCTCACAGCTATAAAGTGTACAGGTTTTCTTACAGCCCCTTGTACTGAGCCATCAGATACACAGAAATCTAACGTACCTGACATAACTTGATTTTCTTTAGCTGATCAAGTTTAACTAACACCTATTGTTTCCGACAAAGAACGATCAGATACTCATGAAAAATTCAAACTGTAAAAAAAAGTGGAGTCGGGTTCTTCACGGTGAATGATGACAGTGTGATTAAACTGTTGTACCTCGGTATCCCAACCTAATACTTTGATGTCGAAGGTGACACCTCAAACATTCAAATGAGTGAGTCGGATTGTTCCACTCGACTTGGCCATACCTTCTGTTTGTGTGCAGTAGTTGTTTTGGATAACTGGGTATTCATTACAATATGTGCATGTTATCATTGTACGGATCTCGTCAGGTAGATCAAAGGTAAACTCCCCAGTTCAGGTGAGTTTGCAGGGATACACATGTGACCTCGTATGACCTTTCCTCCATGCTGCCAGGGGTGATTGGCGAGGGAGGCAACAGGTGTAAGGGACAGGTGTAAAGCCAGACGTTCGGGTCAGACTGCTAACTGAGTTTTACCTGGGAGTTAGCTCAAAGTACATTTTCAAAACACTGTCATCACTTTTATAAAGGGTGGGAACGCATTTTTGTATTGATGTAGTTCCTACAGTGTTTTGATAGGGTAGATATCCCCTCGGCTAAGAATTTAATTCAAGGGTTTGATTAAATGGGTATAGTCTTGTGCTTCAAGACATAGTTAGGGTAGATATCCCCTTGGCTAAGAATTTACATCAGGGGTTTAAGTATAAGGGTATAGTCCTTTGCTTGAAGACATAGGTAGGGCAGGTATCTCCTCAGCTTAACATTGACTTCAGGGGTATAAGTATAATGGTATAGTCCTGTTTTTATAGACATAGGTAGGGCAGGTATCTCCTCAGCTTAACATTGACTTTAGGGGTTTATGTATAATGGTATAGTTCTGTTCTTATAGACATAGGTAGGGCAGGTATCTCCTTAGCTTAACATTGACTTTAGGGGTTTATGTATAAGGGTATATAGTCCTGTTCTTATAGACATAGGTAGGGCAGGTATCTCCACAGCTTAGCATTGACTTTAGGGGTTTATGTATAAGGGTATAGCCCTGTGCTTGTAGACATAGGTAGGGCAGGTATCTCCTTGGCTAAGAATTTACTTCAGGGGTTCAAGTATAAGGGTATAGTCCTGTTTTCATAGACATAGGTAGGGCAGGTATCTCCTCAGCTTAACATTGACTTTAGGAGTTTATGTATAATGGTATAGTCCTGTGCTTGTAGACATAGGTAGGGTAGGTATCTCCTCGGCTTAACATTGACTTCAGGGGTTTGAGTATAAGGGTATAGTCCTGTTCTTGTAGACATAGGTAGGGCAGGTATCTCCTCAGCTAAGAAATTACATCAGTGGTTTGAGTATAATGGTATTGTCCTGTGCTTGTAGACATAGGTAGGGCAGGTATCTCCTCGGCTAAGCATTGACTTTAGGGGTTTAAGTATAATGGTATAGTCCTGTTCTTATAGACATAGGTAGGGTAGGTATCTCCTCGGCTAAGCATTGACTTTAGGGGTTTGACCGTTTGAGTATTATGGTAATCATCAGTATTTGTAGGCAAATGTAGAGTAGGTATCTCCTCAAAAAAGCATTTTTTCGCTCAACTTATGTGCTGTATCTAAAAATATATATAGCATAATTATTTTAAGAAATAATTCATCAATGCTAGTCTGGTCCAATTAGGTCTCTCTTTTTTTAATTCAATTGTAAACTTTTGGAACATTTCAACATATACTGTCAAAATGACATTTATGAAAAATAATCTTACTGATTTCAACTTATTTCAAATATCATCTTGTTACCAAAAAATGTGTCTGATTTAGACTGAAATATATTGATACAGATATGTCTGAAACAAACGCCATAGAAATTAACAGCTATAGTAAATTCACTTTTCAATATGTTCTAGAATGTGTACATGGTCTAAATATGTCTCCCTGAAGAATCCAACATTTCAATCAATTTCTCCTCTCAAACAAGTTACTTGGTTGTGATGTCACAATTTATGTATCCAAAAGCATTATATGCATCAGGACGATTGTATTGGTTGCTGATCTGCATTTCTGGACAAGTATTGGGTAAATATCCAATTGGATGGACTTTAGGGTGAATTACAAATGGGTAGCTCTGCATAATACAAGGAAGAATGTGGTACAATTCTGGACAAGTGTCAGGTAGATATCCCTGTCAATGAACTTAAAGATACATGTACAGGGTTTGGAGTAGACTTGTGCGTAGCTCTTTACCTTACTACAGACTGGATCAGTAAAATAGTGGGGTACCTCCATACTTTTATTGTATACAGTTATCCCCCCTTACAACAGGTGTGTATTTGGTTACATAAGGCACGTATCTTAATGAGTAGTGCCAGACTTGTGAAAGGTAAACCCGTGTAGATTGGACGATAGCGTCACCTGTACAGGTACGCCTAATCAACCCTTACCCGCTGAACCGACACTGTGGCTGGCCAGGTGTAACACCTACAATTATTACATTGATTTCGATTTTCATTCATAACTTGTATTTCGCTACTTTTCCACCCCTACCACACCCGAGACTACACTGCGGCACTCACCTGAGTAACTGATTAAAGGTGAAACTGCATACAAGTGTACATTGTAATATCACGTTTTATTCTGACTGTAATAGAGAAACATATGTATCCCATAATATATGAATTTGTTTTAAATTAAGTACAGTTCAAAATTATTCTGACCAAAACAGGTAACAGTTTTATATATTGATCTTAAAAATAAAAATTCAAAAGTGTGAAACACTAGCTCTCTTAAATCATGAAAGAATTTCCATTAAATTCCCAGATTTTCAAATTTCGATTATCGATCATTGAAGGACCTTTTTTGCCAGAGCCATTTATAATTGTGTCTTTCGGACCATTTAATATGCTAATCACAATAATATATAAATCACAATACCGTAAGTTATACCAAACTTATACTAAAACTTTTAAAATGTAGCGTACTGTCTTTCGTCTGTCTTTGTGAGAAATATTTAGCATATATTTAAGTAGGCCAATAAATCTACCTACCCACTTAGCTCAGGTAACGTTCGAGTGATGCTGTGATGAAACCCATCTTTCTATCTTTTGTATCTTCGATGCGAAACTAATTAATCTATAAAATAGTATATTTATGAACCTTGTACAATGCTTTTGGCTTGAATTGTGTTTATTACACATTCCGCATCATAGGAGAGCGTGTCTGAGGCAGTTTTTAACATGTCTGAGGCTGTTTTTAAGCGGAAAACCCAGGTACTTGCTACGGGGTACTTAAGTTACGCATATAAACACATAATGACTTTATAAAGATTATCCCAGAGGTCCGCCTAGCATATATTCCCACATACACTAACGCTGGTAAAAATACGAAAACAATTTGCAATCAATATCAAATGAATATTGCATTACATACCTATCTTTCCTCCCTGGGTTTACTCGGTGCACACACCTCTGTGGGGGGTCATCACCTGTTAATGACAGGTAAGGATGTTTTGCAATGTAAACGTTTCAATAATACATCCCGACAGTTTCATTGTAGTGAGTTAATGGGTAAAAGGTGAATACGTTCCAAATAAAATTTACTATATTAGAGATAGTTTCAGTTGTTACTAAGTGTATTTGTGTTGTTTCAGAGAAGTATCTGGTGTCTTTTGCACTTTTTGCAGAAGCATTAAAAGATAGAAAATTGTTTAATTGGGAACTTAATCAACAACAGTCTAGAATGTCGTAATGTCAAGGTCGTTGGTGCCCCGAAAACATTTCTAGATAAACACATTGAATGAGCCACAATGGTTTGTTCCAAAAGGATGACTTCTACTAAAGAGGTTATTCAAATCAATTGTCACCTTGTCTAATAAATAGAATTTGTATGGAGTTTTTATGATATGGAAATGAAGAAAAGAAATAGGGGTCTGTTTTGATTTAATATAATATGATACCAGAGCAGAAAAGAGGCATCAGTAGTTCTATAGTGAATTGTATAGAGAGCTGAAGTATCAGTTGGAAATAGGGGGGCCCCGGGGGGGATGAGAGAGAGAGAGAGAATGTGTAACGAGGGTGGTGTAGGGAAGGGACAAAAGGACGGGTACTTAAGGAGGGAGAAGGTAAAGCAAGGAGAAAAGAGGGCCTGGGGAAGGTAGGGGATGGTAGGGAGAGTGAGAAGGAGGGATAGGCAAAGAGATAAGAGGATGGGGAGAGATGGGGGTAAGGTTGGGGTGGAGTGTAGGAAGAGAAGAGGATGAGATGGAAGGTAGAATAGAGGAATGTGATAAGGAGAGATTGGGGAAGGGAAGAGGGGCATAGGGGAGAAATGGGTAGTAGAGGAGAGGGGGTTAGGGGAAGAAAAAGAGTAGGTAGGGAGAGATGAGGATGAGATAGTGGAGGAAACCAAGGGGCAGGGATGCAGAAGAGGAGGTAGAGGTTGTATGGAGAAGGAGATGGGGTAGGGAAAAGGAGATGGGGTAGGAAGAAGGAGATGAGGTAGAGAGAATAGAGGGGAAAGGGACAGAGAGGAGGGGGTGGGGGAGAGGAGGAGGGGGTAAGGAAAGGGGGAGGGATAGAGAGAATGGTGTAGAGACGAAGAGAAGGATGTAGGGAAAGAGTGGGTTGGGATAGAGAGAGAGGGAGATGGGAGACTAAGTAGCGGGTAGCGGGAGAGGGGTGGAACAGGGAGAGAAGGGGTAGAAAAAAAAGGAGGAGGAGGGTAAGGAGAGGAAGATGGGGAAAGGACAGAGAGGAGAAGGTAGGGAGATAGAGGGATGGGAGAGTAAGTAGCGGGTATGGGGACAGGAAGATGGGGTAAGGACAGAGAGAAGGGGTAGGGAGATAAAGTGAGGAGGGCATCGGAGAGGAGACAGAGGGGTAGAAAAAGAGTGGGAGAGTGAGATGGGGTAAGGACAGAGATGAGAAAGTAGGGTATGAGGGGATGGGAGAGGGGAAGGAACATAGAGGAGGGGGTAGGGGAGATGAGCTTGGAACAGGGAGAGAAAGGGTAGGGAGATAGGACAATTGGAGAGGGGAGAAGACAGAGAGGTAGGAGAGTAAGAGGGTGGGGAGCAAACAGAGTTGGGGTAGGGAGAACATGGAGAGGTACGAGGGAGAAAAAGTAATTGAGGACAGAGAGGGATAGAAAGAGAGAGGAAGGAGATAGAGGAGGACGGTGTAATAGACCAGTGTTGCCTGCTATCTGACATATCTTAGCTAATCTACACATACCATTTGTAAACATGTTTTGATAGTGGCCACTAGATCATCTAAAAAAACATCACACAATGGCATTAAACACAATAAATGTGTACGGTTTGTTAAAAAAGAACAAACAATTCAATATTTAGTAACAAATTATTCACTGGCAGTGTTGGTAATAGGACTATGCTGAAAATTTAATGGGGATCGTCGGAGATTTAAATCGCCAACACCTTTGTCCTAATGTTGCAGAAGTCGATAACTAAGTCTGATTTAAGACGGATCAGATCACATGACATGGAGGTAACAAAGCCCAGTGAATATGCTAATTAGATTGTCCGGGAGTTCTGAAGTGTAATTGCAGCCATCATGCTCCACTTAAGAAGATAAATGAATTAGCATTATGACTCTGAGTGGCATATGGAAAGGTGACAGTGGTCATAAGATACCTTGACAAAATTAATAATCTTAATATAATCAGAGATCCTAAAAGAATCAGATCTAGGAAGATGCATGGCGGCTGATGCATGGATTGGGCTAAAGGTCGTTGGGAAAGGTCGCAGCGAGGAAAGGCCAGGTGAGTTGAGATCATAAAAAATTTAAATATCGAAAAAATTAAGTCTTTTAGAAGAGGTGTCATCTTTGTACTAGATTGAGCCTGTTGGGTGTATCCGTATCAGATCAGGACCTGTCAGTCGATGGGAAATAAATGAGTAACGTACAAGGTTAAGGCATTATAAAGAATTACTCTGAGATTCTGCAGCTCAGCGTAATGCGACAAGGTTGTCACAGGCGTTGTGATCCAACAAGTCAATGAGACTGCCGTTAAGCTGATTGCTGCAACAGAATTGTAATTCATCAAAACCAGGTATTGATCCACAATACGGCACCCAGCCGAGCCCCTCACTACCTCACAGTTCATGTGTTCCTCTGCAGCTTGGAGGGTACGTACAGCTCCTTGGATGGACAGGTAATGTTGGGCCTTGCCTCTCTGCAATCAAACCACTGGAGATCCATGACGGAATTATCTGGTTATTAAGTCATCAACTGAAAGAAGACATGAACTTATTGACAACTATGATGGATTGTGTACGATACTGCTATCTCACGATGAAGGATCTTTCACACTGTTAGTGTCACTAACGAGTTTGCTCCCAGGTAAGTCAGCGCAGGTGTTGTCATAGTGAAAATGGGGTGTGCATAGCATAAGGAGGGGGAATCTACAAGGTGTGGTGGTAATGTAGGCAGGGTGTAGATTGGGGGGGGGGGGGG
>NW_018408743.1:918173-1004014 GCF_002113885.1 Mizuhopecten yessoensis | reverse complement strand
ACAGGTGTGGTGGTAGTGTAGGTAGGGTGTAGATCAGGGGGAGTCTATACAGGTGTGGTGGTAGTGTAGGTAGGGTGTAGATCAGGGGGAGTCTATACAGGTGGGGTGGTAGTGTAGGTAGGGTGTAGATCAGGGGGAGTCTACACAGGTGTGGTGGTAGTGTAGGTCCGGGGAAGTCTACACAGGTGTGGTGGTAGTGTAGGTAGGGTGTAGATCTACAACAGTAGAGTACAGCCACAGCAGATGATATTTTCATTTTAAAAGTAAACTATGTCAAAATAACCAGGCAATTTGACTTTAGACTAAAGCTACAATAGACCTTTTTAAGCAATTATCCCATTACAAAATGTCCCATGGTGTATGCAATGATACAAAGTTGTATAGCCCTACATTTATTATTTTCCAGGAACCAGGTAATCAATTAAAACTATGAATGCCAAATCAGGAAGGGACAGCCTCTCTTTCATAATATGATCATGTGATTAAAAAAAGTCAGTATGTAGCTTGTTGCCAGGTGAATGGGAAGGTAGTCTGTTGTTATAATAATAGTGATCACATAATGGTCTGACATAATCGCTGAGCACAGCAGATTTCACGATTTTTCATTGTGCTTTTCTAGTAACTCTTTTGATCTATATTTCCAAAGCATCTTAATCATCCATTTTTAAATATGGCTTTTAGCAGCCGTGAGTTTGTGTCACGAGAAGTGTTCCCAGGACAGCTTTGTCGACACAGGCGGGTGGCTGATGTTCATTGCAAGGAGTGGCAACAACATGTACTGTTCAAGATGGAGCGATAACATGGTTTTTTATTAACTCATTCTGCATTAATTTTACATCGTTTAGAATTAATGATGTTTGATGACAATGAAGACAGGAGGTTATGCCCTATGTGACATTAGCCACTCCTAATCTTTGGCCTGTAACCAAGTGACAAACGCTCATGTCATTTATGCCTTAAGGTTGACATTAACCATAATGTAGAACCTTGGTTTGTTAACGCATTAAATCAATTTGAAGGAAATTTTGGAAAATGAATTACAAATTAATGTGTAACAGATATATTTGAAATATTCGTCAGTGCAATTTTCTACATTTTGAGATTACGATTTGTAAAAGGGATACAAACATCAATGCCCTGAAGAAGGTACTTCACTTTAGTTGTTCCAGTCTAACCAGCCGTGTAAATGAGTATCAGTATGCAGGGAAGTAGTCCTCTGAAAAACAGGCATCCTTCCAGGAAGAAGACTATATATTTCTTTTACCTACCATGAAAACTAGTTGTTATATAGGCCGTTAAGCCCAGACTAAACTTACAAATTCCTTTATGCAAATGTTATATAAAAAAATATATGTATCGCCCCTAATTTTTTATCTCCGCCACACCTTAAGGCCATCTGTCGGACTCCACTGACTTTGACCTCCATGTAGGTCAGTATATATCTACCAATTGACCTTGTGCAAGTCTGGTAAAACATATGACAAAGTCGATATCCGCTGAACACGTCATTGATTGCCATTGACCAAGACCTTGGTCAGGCAGAGTCTTTAACAGCTTTCATGACCTTCGTTAATGTCAGTCACACTTTGCTGGTTTGACCTCAGTCAAGGTCAGATGTCCCATGTACCCAGTGAACCCCTGTACTTGAAGCCTCTGAGTACAGCTATATATTAGACAAATGTGACTCCAGAACTCCTAAAAGAACAATTCTTTGTTAATGTAATTCTCTTCCTACTGTCATAACTAGGCCTCCAGACTCCCATTAATTGGTACTTTAGTACCTGTTGCACCTGTTAACAAGAAAACATTTGGTAATTAAAATAATTGCATTAATTTCCATCATTCCTTTTCTGTCTCAATTAATCTTCTCCACCCATTGTTCTGGCTGGGTCCATTAGGCCCCAGCAGGGTGGGGCAGCTTTAGTTCTCTGCCTAATGAGGAACTTTAACAGCACTTGTTACCGTGACGACTTGTAAAAGGTTAGATTAACCTGTTTCTGTGTATTATAACTGTGAAGGAGAATTTGCTGTGTCATTATTATTATAACATTGGTGCTGGTTCGTCCTAGATGTGTGATGACTTAGATGTAACACAATGGGAGCCAGGTCGGAGGAATACTCTAGTCAAACACCACACTTAATGAGATACCATTTCTGTCTGTCATACAAAGCGCTGGCACACACTTAATTGTTAAAAAGCATATTGACATTGCATCACATTAAAAGGATATCATATTTTTTTCTATAATTAATTTATAGGATTTCTTTCATCAGCGGCAGTACTGACGACCTCGTCTAGATGATGAGCAATGCCTGTTGTTGTTGTTGTTGTTGTTGTTGTTGCTGTGTGCTCTCTACAGCCTTTCGTTGTCAAGATACAGACAGAGTGTGTTTATATTCACCTAGCACAAAGTGCCTGCGATCATATTTGATGGTGCAGCATCTGTTGTCATTCAATTAAGTGTCAATTTTTTAACAACTTCAGATCTATAAGACATATAGTATTGATGCTTGTATTGTAGCTTTGCCGGGATGGAGAGCTACCAATTAAGTTCTTTCAATTGAATGACCTGAACCCACTCTCATGCAAAATGGTCAAATTCTCTTAAAAGAAACTTCAAATGGTATCTTTAAAAGATCCATAATGATATTTAGCTTGTAGATTGCTCGGATGAAGGAATATCAAGCTTGTTCAGATACCTCTGCATCAACCATTCTTATCGCCGGTTACAGAGAAATGATACCTGTTGTCATGGTTACGAGTTTATCGTAGACAGATTATGTCATTTTAAGTCGGATGACAGCGATATCTTGGGACCTGGTGCTGGTGTGTCTAGACCGATTCCTAGTTTAAATCACGAATCAATAAAACGTCTCTGGTGCTAAAGAAAACATTTAAAATAACATCACTGTAAGAATACACTGTAAAGTGGAGTTTTTGGAAAAATCTTTTGGTGTTTTGAATAATCCAACACAACATATGTGACTTTGCTTCCTTCTACACCCTTTCACCACTGTAGACCATTATGGACTCATCCATATAAATGTATGGTTGAGTCTACCGAAGTTACCAAGGGGTGAAAGGGTTAATAAGAATGATTTTAATGTCAATCTCTTTGAATGTCCATGACTGGAGAAGGCAGTACATGTAATGGGTTTAGTTCTTCATTTGTCTTTCTTAACTTTATAGGGGTGATTCAGATTTTTTTAAATTTATTTGCATGGTTTTTATTTCATGAATCAGCTGTTGAGTAAACAATTGGGTATTTTAGAATAAATTAATAATTGATGTTTCTTCCTGCTTTAACTTGCCCATTTAATACATACAGAATAAGAACAGTGATGATTTGACATTGTCCTCCAATGAACACAAGCTTGCTATCAAATGGAAATATATTTGTAATGTGCTCAATTTGCATAAATGTGAAAGTTGTGAAAATTGGCAACTATACAACCAACGGTACTGTCCATGTTCCTAGCTAAAACAATATCCAGTCTATACAAAGATATGCTGTATCATACAATCAAGATACCAAATTCTATTTCATACTGACAAAAACGTGTACATTTACAATCGAATGTCGTGTCAACTCAAGTTAAAAAAAATAGATAACCATGGCTACTGAGCTTATTGGTGAGTGTTAAATAAGAGTTGCCTCCCCTCCTGAGTAGATAGGGTAATGTAGGTGATATAAAGAGATGATGACCACTGCCTCTGGCCAGATTTGTCTGATTTATGTGTCCATTAGCTGGCCTCCCCGAGGCTAACCTTATTATACCTCATTATGTAGCATTACAGGTGCTGTGGGCCTGCTGGGTGATAGCTGGATGGTCACTCCGTCTAAATCTAGAGATAAGGATCCTAAAATACAATCAGACCAAGTACAGTCCAGTTCCATCCTGAACTGAACATTCAGACATTTTACCAAAGCCATTAGGCCCCATAACACTATGTCCCTTGTGTAGCCATTAATCAAATATAAAAATGCAGACAACTTCATTTCCAAATAGATGTCAAGAATTAATGATACTTCTGATAAAGGCAACAGGAAATTAAAAGTTTGGACATTTTGTAAGGTCTGTCCCCCACTCACAAAGGTCATAATGGTATTTTGTACAGCTAGGTAGACTGAAACCATTTCAATAGCTCATAACAACAACAAAATGAACTTACATCAAGAAACTACTATTGTAGAAGGGGACTGAGTGTTAATTACATATTACTTAAATGTAGGACAGTTAACCTTATGCTTTGATAGGATCTTTGGAGTGACATGGAAAAAACAAGGCCTCCATCTTGTTTCTATCTCTGGGTGCCATTAAAGTACAATATGCTATTAGCTGCAACAGAACTTTTAATAACTTAGCAATACTAAAAAATTCTGAATTTATTTAATTGAAAGTTGTCCGGTAATTGCAACCAGTAGCTTTGTTCAGTTTTAATGATATTTTTTGTCCTGACTATAAGCGTGGCTGAACCATAAAGGAGATCAGAGCCCATCGGGCAGAGAAACATTTTATACACCTTTCTTATGTAGGTCAATAAAATCTTCAATAATTGTCATTTTGCCCAAACATTACCTCCACCCCCCAATATCACTTACACAATTAAAGCAATTTATACAGAATACGGGCGAGGATCGAGCCCCGAATTCTATTGTACCCGTCTGAATGAGGACGATTTGAGAAATTAGGATCATGTATAAAAAAGGCGGGAAGTTGTGTAAATTTAAGTAATTGGTCGATAATTGACACCATTGTTATGGTGTTTGGTGTCTTTAATTTATTTGACAGGTAAAAGAGTGGGGGGAGGGGAGACAACTCTGGGGAAGATGAACCTAGTTGTACATATAAACGGCTTAAGTGTTCTTACATTTGCATGTAAATACAAACAGTGCACAAGTTTATGATAACAATACCTCTGATACACCTCGCGACCTCTGGCGGGTGCCACCGACAAATTCGATATTCAAATACACAACAGAACCCCGCACCATTGTTGGATGGGCATTTTTTAACCCAACAGTAATTTTTCTAAACGCACGAAGGAATCATCCATTTTTATACTGTACCACCATGTTTGCACAAACAGTTTGACAAAGCGACAATAACAATCAATTATTTGGCCCGAAAAGTCCATGTGACCAGGTCCTAATTGACTGCTGATTGAATTAAATGTAATTACAATAATTCATCGAGAACCCAAGGACTTTGGGCCCATATCTATTTTTTCACAGTTCACTTTCACCAATGACAAAAATTCAGTAGCTTATAGTTAGCTTTGAATTGATCAAGCCATTTTGAAGCTATTAAAGAACCTGGCTTCAGATTTTTATACAAGATATCGTGATCAAATTCATCTTTCTCATATTAACTTTGCTGGTCATTGAGCCATAAAGAGTGTTACGCGAGACAGGTAATAAAGGACTCACTTCTCGTGGCTGTGTGGCATCAGGTCTTTTGGAATTACTTTCTCTTTATCAATGTTTTTGTTTGAATCAAGACAAACATTGATGTCAACTTGCTATGGACTACCAATGAAAGCTTAGCTTGCTATGGACTTACTAAAGAAACTTCATATGTAAGATGAAGATTTAAGTTGCTGTGTATGTGTTTCGGGATTTTTTTCAAGGTAAGGAATATCTTTAGCTTAACTTGATGGACAGACATCCACTAGAAATCAATGGCTACCCGAAGTGCTAGGGCTAAATGCAGGTCAGGTTCTGTCAGTCAATGAAAACCTTTGACACAGTATGATCCCGTCAACGTATAGCATGCTGGGCCAGTCAAACCTGGTAATCCGTGGAACTGATATAGGGAGCTTCATACCCAACTTGTCCGGAGAATTTCCAATCATCTCATCTAATGATATCCATGGTTAAGATATTTCAAATTTTATTGTATACTAGAGTATTTTTTTGTATTGTGCAAATTAATGACCAAAACATACCCGTAGTAAAAAGGTGTAATTCATGGCTTTATTCTGGGTGTGTCTAGATTCATCTAGCTAGATAATAGCTCAAAGACACAACACATTGACAACAAAGCTCCCAGTGAAACGTTATCTTATTCTTCAATCAATACTTTAAAATAATCAATTTTTCATTAAGCAAATTCATTATCAAAACATGTTCCGCAGTCTTATAAAGACTATATAAAACTTAGTCTTGAATAATTAATAGTTTTATTCTAGGTGCATCTTGACTCGCACTAGGTAATGGCTGTAACGCACAACACATTACATCGATAACAAGGCTTCAAGTTATATTTTTTTCGTTTAGATATTTTTGAAAAAGTTTTCTCACAGAAAAATATTTTAACTGTAAACTTCAAATAAGAAACTTGTTTGTATTTTATCATAAGGTTGACTTTTATGCCAAATATACCGATGGGTGGCATTGTATTTGACCTTGACCTTTCAGACACAATAGAAATAAACTTTATAAGGAGTGTTGGATGGATGATTTCCTGACGTTACACACTATTAGGGGGACAACGAACATCGGGCTCTGGCCATTTTGTGTATCATACACCTGCTTGTGGCCAGCGATCACACTGAGTCAGGAATCCCGAGGAACTTGACCTAGTAAAATCTCAAAAAGAGGTTATCTCGTCACCTGCTGCTTTGTTGATTTATGTCAAAATGAACGAAAAAGTTTTTAAAACACTTGTCATCAAACGTGTGATATTTTTGTGTTGCTAAATTATGTGATGATTTCAAAAGATGTTTGTTTCTTTTACATTAAAAAAAAATAAACTGCCCTGCATTTCAAACAATGGAATGTTCATATCTTTTAAATGCAGGTGCAAAGTTATGTTTTATATTTTCAATATATTTTAAAGCAAATATTTCAATAAAAGTATCATTCATGTTTGTTCAGCAAGGGTTTTGATGAAATGTTATTAATAAAAATGAATGATAATTTGTTCTTCAAGGAAAATTTATTTTAACATATTATTGATTAACAGTTGGTTTAATAATGAGATAGAGATTAAAAAAAACAAAAAAACACTTACATATATGCATGTATCTGAAGTTATTTAAATTGATTAAAATGGAATATAAAAGTCAAGGTCATATGCTGATCGTTGTTGACCTTGGTGAAACAGTAGGTCTAACCAATACTTGAATGCATCAGTCATCTAATATGTTATTTCAACATAGTTTCAGGACTACAATTTACAAGTCATGTTATTGGCAGCCGACTTTAAAACATTTGCATTATCATGGAATGCGTTTCAGAATTGATTTACCTCCACCTGGTATTTTTAAATTTTACGCTGAAATCTGAGGCTCAGAATCAATAGAGTGCTAAACGCTTTGCCTATTTATATCAAAGGATTAGTATAACTGTGCCCAGATCGGGTTTAGGACAAAATATCTAACGGCCATGATATACTCTCTGACAAATCAATTCAGCTGTTTTTACCCATTCAAGTTTCTTTTCAAGTCAAATTTAAACTCTGTATTGTTGTGCAACAGAAAAATTAAAAAAAAAACATGAGATATGTAATGATTCAAATATGGTAACATGATGATGTGAAATTGTGTTAAACAAACGAGGCATTGTTTTATACACGTTTAGTCATATGGTTGTGACCGGGTGTGGCGGGTACCACCACTGGGAACGTGGATGACTGAGGCAGAAATCAAGAAAACACTCTCTTTTGTTTTCATTTCTCATGTATGATGTAATTTGATGAAGTCATTTTGTGTGACTGTGAGTGGAAATACTCAGAACTGTATTGAGGCTTATTGGTTTGTGCACCAATTTCTGGGGTGTATGTAGCAGATTGCAGCCGGTCTTTTTCAACTGATCAGAGTCACAGGGACGTTTGTAATGTTGGGACTTCCTTCCTACAAACGTCAGCGGAATATGGAACAGTCAATTGGTGAGTAGGGAATCAATACCTAGATTCAAGAATTTTTCTGTATTTCGTAATTTGGTCAAATATTTTGAAAATGCTTATCAACTATTTGAATGTTTTATATTTTAATTGTTCTGTTTCTGTGACAATGCATCCCTTTAAGTTGATTTGTGATGTGGATCTAATTAAGGTAATTATTTCTGTGAATTGTGTTTTTGATAATTCCAGGTCTTTCTTTAAAGTTTTGATGATTCCAAGTTTTTTCTCTAAATCTGAGGTTCGTTGATTTCAAGTATTTCAGTAAAACTGGTGTTTTTTTATTCAAAGTGTTTCTGTGAATCTGAACTTTGTTGATTCTAAGTGTTGTTATAAGATAGAAAGTACTACCAACCCTATGAGGATGGATGCTTGACCTTTGAACTTTGATATCCAAAAGAATTCCTCATTACCGTATGCAAATGTAGCTAAGAGACTGGTCCCTAAACAGTCATACATCAAAGTGAGGCTAAGAGGAGGAAGTGGGAAGGTTAGGGACTGACATCTTCATACCTGTAAACCTCTTTAACATGATTTATACACACCTGTGTGTATCGCCATGGTTAAACCTGCCCCATTACCATTTCAGCATGCACGGTGACATCATACATCAACTTTTCTAATTGAAATCCATCAATCTAACTAACTAGGAATAACAAGGAACCTTTGAAACCCTGGCCAATTGTAATGTTATGTAAATTGAATAGGTTACCTATACTTTTACTGTCTGGGGCAGTGTACCTCAAATGGTACTGTCGACGGCAGTATATATAAAATATAAATATACTTTAAAGGCAGTGTACCAAACCAATCTGTTTTGGACCAATTTAGTATGATGTATTTTAACTTTCCCTTTACTTGATTTCAAAGAAAGCAATGATATCATCATAAATAATAATTTCCAATTTCATGTTAAAAATGTTATTTTGAAGCCCTAGTGAGTGGACCCAAAAGCCATCTAAGGTGTGATTAAAAATAATATTAAGAGTTTTATACTTAATTCAGGTTTCAACTTATGATTATTAATCAAGACATATTTTAAAATATGATCTTTATGGAGGTCACAGGTCTTTAGCTTTCAGATTTGAATTTATGTCTTAGTTGTTTAACAAGTTCATACTGTTTTAGCAGTTATTGTATTTAAATACCATGTTCAGATCAAACAAATCTCTGTTAATTTTTAGCCAATTTATCATTTCAATGATCTCTTAAAGTTTCTGAATTTCATTTAATAAACACACCTTTTGAAAAAACATTTAGAATTTTTAAACTGTGAAAAATCACATGTTACCATTTTCCCCCAAATTTATTCTTGAGGTTATCTCCCTTGTTTCATAATTTATAAAGAGATTTTATATTCAGTTGCCAATCCAATTTAGTTTCCTCTCCTTCTAAAGCAATTTGAAACTTTTTATATTTACAAATCTGAACAAACATTCAAATCTAAAAAAGAAAAAATGAAAAAAAACTGTTAAGTCTTGAAAAAAAAAATTCAGAGGGATGAAATTATCAAAAGTATCCTATTTTGTAAATCAATTTAGGGTCTCAGGGGGAATCATACAGACAATAGCTTGAATAGCCTCGACAGATTTCTAGGAACTGTTTTACAGCAGGTACAGTGTACAGGGAGATGTTTATACTGTGTGCCCAGCTCCAACGCTCCTCAGGAACCATCAAAGGCCGACGAGAGACTATTGAGGCCGATTGAAGGCTCGTCCTAAAGAGGTTGATGGCGGGATCAGAGAGGTTACAGCCACTCCATCACTTGAAAGGGGACAGACACTAGCACTGCTTGTCATTTGCTGCATAAAGCCCCAACAGCCAATCAAATATATTGACTCAGCTCCAACAGCCAATCAAATCTATTGACTCAGCTCCAACAGCCAATCAAATCTATTGACTCATAATATCAACATTAACGGCCAATTTAATCATTTATTTATCGCAAATGATGGGTTATTAAATAAATTGCATATCTTAATGATAGGTTGAACATGCCTGCAACAAATGTGCCAGGTTGTGCAGGTTTGGGTGGTGTTTTATATAGGAAAGGTATGGCTAACAATTAGCTGTTAACAACGGAATTTAGAATCAGTCTTGTTAGCAAGTAATGTTGCTAATTGAAGAATTGGCTATAAAATCCTGGCCTTTTCATCATTACATCTCAGTTTTTTGGTGACCTTGCAAGTAATGGTGGTTTTTTTTCCGATATCATCCCTAGTTTGTGTTGAAATGTATCTACCAGTATCCATACAATGTGTATCATACTTATATACAGTCTGGAAGTAGTTTCTGAATCCAGAGTGAAATAAATCTTATCACACTGCCACCGTTTTATTTTTTTACCAAATTTTGGCATAATACAGGAGTTTGGCAGTTTATCATAGGAAACATGTAAAAGAATTATTAAGAGAAAAAGGAGAAGAGGGACTCTTGAAATATGTTGGCGGTAAATGAGGTGGCAAATAAAATGACAGGCATTATACTGAAGTTTTCCTATATTACATGATAAGCTATAATATCTGGGCACGTTTCATTGACAATATGAGTCACTTCTTCATATGGGGGCTAACACTGGTTTGAAGAGTGCATTAAATCATTCTAAACAAATGCTATTCTAGAGATTTATTTCTGATTATTAGACACTGAACTACTTGACTAGTGAAAGTTTAATTGAATGTTTTCATTTCTTTCTCTGAGCGACACTGTTGGATGGGCGTTTACCTGCGGATTGAAGTATTGTTTGTGTTATAGTTATGAAAGTTGATTGGCGTATTTAAACGCTTTTATCTTCTGAGCCATTTGATAAAGTTATGAGAATCAACCCATGGATTGTTTCTCGTCGTCGCGGGTTCGTGTGGTTGACGGCTTTAAGGACCTGGGTCTGGGGTCGTGTTTTCCTGGGTTGGTTTATAATGTGCGGTTGATGGCCCAGACCATGGTGTGGGTTTCGTGAATATCATTGATACGTCTCTGAGCTTGTTGCGAACAAACTAGGATTCCAGCAAACATGCTCATTAAAATCTATTAAAATGATCTACTTCTAGACAAAGCCGATCTCTCTTAGACTGGCATTCCCAGGACAGTTGGCGGCAATATTTGTCAAATGGGTACTTCTCTTAACCAAATAGCTGGTCTTTTGTCAAATCTAAAAGACAAATTCCATTTTCAACAAGTTTGTTTGCCATTCATTATCAGCCAATAACTCAATCAATATCCTTTATAACATCAATTGTGTTGATCATTCGCAAAAGGTGTTTGCCTGAACGACCTTTCGAGGAAAGTGCAATTCTCATGTTGGTGGTATTATATTGATTATGCTGCTGATACACTGGACAGTGGTCAAACATGACAAATTAGGATGTCTGATACACTGGACAGTGGTCAAACATGACCTGGTCTTAAGTTTTTAATAGAAGTTTTTCTATAGAAAAACATTATTGGAGTTATGGAAAATTCATAATTTTATTCTTTCCTATAGAAAAAAAAATGAAGTTAAGAGTGTTTCTAAAAGTAAGGTGCTAATAAGATAAATTATGTTATTTTACTCTAACTGTCATAGAATTTGGTATTTTACTCTGCCCTATAGTTAGTGCTTTTGTGTCACTGTGTTTTATTTTTATAACTCCTGCAAAATGTGCATTATGTGTTCGTGCTGATTGAGTGTTGGTCGAGACTGGTAGACAGCACATGTAGTTCACCGGTAGACAACGCTTCCTGGTTTTATGTCACCCCACATGTGACATTACAAGTTCAAAAGAAGAAAAAAACACCGACCATGCTAGGCACTTGTAAAACTTGAAATATAAAACTATAGATTGTAAATGCCAAATGATGAATGACTTTTGTTGAAATGACAAGTGTGAATATTAAAAAAATAAAAAATGCAAAATATTAAACAGTATGGCCATTGAATATCAAGTTGATACCCACATATGTTGCAAACACCGAAGTTTTTTTTCCCCAACCACTGCCATCGTCTACCTAAAACTTTTCTTTGACACAAACTTTTTTTTTAGTTTTTGATGACATTGACTGTTATTTTATTTATGATTGATAAAAGTGATTGCATTTTGTCATGAACAGATCCCAGGAGTAGCATCCATTTTCACTTCCGGCAGAACAATATTCCATTCATTGATGACAGCTTTGTATAGAAAAGTGCTGTGTAGGCTAGCTTATTGTTTTTAGTAACAATTGCTCCCAATAGGGACATGCCAAACTGTGTACAATCATTCCCAGAACTTCTCACAAGCATGATTATTTTCCAGAAGACTGGAGGAGGAGGACTTTGAATTGAGGTCGGTTGGGATGTTGGTGGTGGGGGGTGGGGGCAGGGATTATGTCACAGTGATGAACTACATGTAGTCACTTGTGACTGACTCAACTTAGGATAATTATTTCCTGCTAGCTCAATTGGTAGAGCACCCGCCCAGTATAATCTGAAGTTTGGATTTGACTCCTAACAAAAAACACTTGTGAAAGTGACCCCTCAGTTATCAAATTTTCAACAATTAATTTCTGGTTCATTTAAAACCAAAATATGAAAAACCTAGATGGATGAAGATTCAAAATTATCAGATCAGTGTATAAACAAAGCTTAAAGGAATTAATGTTTTAACATACTAAAAAAATAAATCAGAGCGATTCCTCATAAAGATGACTTACACAAATTATCAGGTGCACATTCTTGTAGACTTGCAAAGTGATGGAAGAGTAGGTATACAGGTAGAAAGGAGAGGCATAGGGAGGGGGACGAAGGGAGGGGGGAATTCAATCTGATCCCACACTGAGTAATGGGACATATTGATTAATATTGTAAAATGTAATGCCATTTTACTGTTCAAATTACCACAGTTTGATACTGGAGTTATTCTCAACGATGTATAGACGTTATTGATGGGTAGGAGAGGAAACAGTAGGATACCACTGTATCGGTTTTGCTGAGTGGCTGTAATTTAGAAATTACACTTAAATCGTCCTTGGCATCGTCTACGATTGTAAAAGAGTGTTTAAAAAATCTAAGAATATTACCTATATTTAATGGAATTTCAAACATGTAAAATGTTCCTGAAGGTTTCCTATCAGACCTTTTATCTTTTGAAGATATTACGAGTAATGAGTATTTCTTTGATAAGAAGGTTTGAGCGCGGAATATGCATTGAAAAGAAATTAAATGAAAAGAAATTAAATTTAAACAGAAAAGGTTCACCCCGATGTTAAATTGTTGTTATTGTTTCATGATTTAGTTTATGTGATCTATATCTACCAAATTAAAAACCGACAGACAAGGTCACATGGTGAGGTCATGTGACCAGGAGTGCAGTAGACAATGTAGGCATCAGACCCCCGATAACTCTGGCTACCATCAACGACTAATGTAGAAATGCTTTTCCCCTTGACTGGACACAAATTGAGTTAAGTTGTGACTAAATTATTAAATGTGATTTCGGGTAGGGTATTGTTCAATTATACAATTGAAACAAAGATCTGGCTAAGACGTGGCCATGCGTGTACTATGTAACCCGCTAGTTTTCAATAGAGTACCCGGATCATTTGTATCGACAAGACTTCTAAATAACCAAATATTTGTCAGGTTTTGTGCGACATGATAAGATAAAACGACTAAATTGCCTTCAAAAAGCTGTTTGTTTATCTGGAACGACAGACATAAAATGTACATCTATACAGGCTAACTGCAAATTTTTAGTTAACAAAATTCTTCAGAATCCCCAGAGATTCACAAACTTGGAACAAACACATTCAAAAACTACATTTGCACAGCTATATCCAACATTCCTTATCAAGGGAATTGGTTGGAGAGAAAAAAGGAAAAACCAATAATTCTCTTATGCAATTTGCACCCTATCGATATGGCAGTTAAAAAGTCACTCAATGAAATTTGTTTCACATTTTATATAAAGTGAAATTTGATTAGAGGCACCCTGCGAGATATACCGGGCCTGGCAGCTTTGTCTCCCGGTAAGGTAAACGGTACGATCGATAGGCGTAGTGGAAGCCAGCGATCAATGGCCGACACCATTTATAATTCAACATGTTCCATTCTCTCACGATCTTGGAGAAAGTGCGGAAAGAAAATGTTTAATTCTCTGGTTTAAAATGTGTTCATTTTAAAAAAAAGATTGTGCCATTCTAGCATTCTTCTGTTTAATAAAAGATACAGAATTGCATTTTCATCATTTATGTGGGATCACTTTCAGGGATATTCGTGTGTGAGACTTGTTGGGATGTTAAAGGGATTGAACGGCCAACAGTGGCCCTCTTTCTGCTCGGGTTTGAAAGAGAAATCTAAATTGAGAGCCCCAATGATCTGTATCAATAAGTAATGGAATTGTCACAAGTTTGTAGCATCACCTTATCCAATATTAATGGAGACAAGTGGAGTTCCTGGGATTCGGAAGCTCCGTGGGAACCATGATCACATCCCTCCAAACGGCGCTCTTACTGCTCTATACTGGTGACCAACATAAAAAAATAACACACTGAGATATATATATGAATTATTTACATTATCAAAAATTTGTGAATTTTTCAATATTTTGTAAATCTTTTCGGCAACAATAGTAAAACAGACTTTACATACATTTTTATACATTTTACCAATTGTAAGATTTTGCGGTTGAATGTATTTTAATGAAGATTGTTTTGATTATGATATTGATAATATACAGTGAAACTTGTCTAATCTGACCCCTTGATATTTAAAAGAAACCTGTCTAATCTGACCCTGAGATTATTGCAAATAGTTATTGGTAGTTTGCCCTCCAGGAATTGATTTTTCCAAATTTCAGAAACTGAAATGAAGAATTACACACTGTTCTAGATAAAAGTAATCTGTTTCGTCATTTAAACCCCCTAACCATTACTAAAATCTTAGGTGAGTTTCCAGTTCACATAAAACTGATGAAATGTCAGTGGCTCACTGAAATGAATTTATTTATAATATTTCCTATCAAATAGAAAGTCATATAAGATCCTTTGTGCATTTTCTGCAATATATTGCGAAAAACCCCGAGGTTTTCCTCTACACGTATCAGCACTAAAAATGGTTATATCACATAGCTGGATTTTTAAGAATTCTTGATGAAAGACAAGTTGATAAAATCTGTGAAGCTCAAAATTGAAAAAAGGAAAAAATGCTGCTTAGATTAGAAATCTTGACAGGCATTGTACTTAATCAATTCTACCTACCTCAGCTATGAATTTTATAATTCTTATTTCTCACGGCACAATGATTGCATGACACTTTGATTAGATGGCGTAAGAACAACACTGGGTAATGTCATCAAATCTTAATGTGATATGCAATATCTCGTATGAATTTTTCAGATTGAAATTTGAGTAAAAAAACGAGCTGTATTGTTGTTTGAGAGAATATTACTGTGATTAGCTAGGGTAGGCTGTGGTTTAGTGTAGGGTTAATGGTAATGTGTGCTGTAGGTGTGCTCCAAGGTAAGACAATAGCCTCGATCTGACACCTGATGATCACACCCTCCGGTATCTCCAGACATAAACTTCTGATAAAGCACTTCATCTTTATCACCGTCTTATATACATATTCTATAATGTAGGTAAACCATCCCCCATCTCTCCCTCCTCCTCTAAAAAAAGAAAAAAAGAATTAGTATTGAGTTGCTGGTTGATATCCAAAGCAGTGATAATGATTGGGCTAGTTTATTGAGAATCCAGAGAAATATTTGTAATATTTGACAAAAACATGTGTAAGATCTTGTTCCCTGTAATCCATGGCTGTGTTACTCCCCACAGAGCCTATGTACAAGGTGATCCCCACCATCCCAGCCTTCTCCAGTGAGATTTGCTGTGTTACACAGCCTTGCCAACAGTCACACCTTAAGCTGGCACAGAGTTCTCCCTCACCTGTGTGTGCCTTGCACTGGGGGGCCCTTGATCTCTGATCTGTACCTCACTCACCTTCCTCAACCACTCCCTGTTCCCATCTCCCCTTAACTTCATTCAATGTATTACTTATGTGTGTGGTGCCCCCTTGTGGTAGATAGTACTTGTGATGTGTGTGGTGTGCCTTGTGGTAAGTGATATTAGTAAATGTGTGTGGTGTCCCCTTGTGGTAGAGAGTACTTGTGATGTGTGTGGTGTCCTCTTGTGGTAGAGAGTACTTGTGATGTGTGTGGTACCCCCTTGTGGTAAAGAGTATAATGTGTGTGGCCCTTGTGGTAAGTGATATTAGTAAAAGTGTGTGGTGCCCCCTTGTGGTAGATAGTACTTGTGATGTGTGTGGTGTGCCTTGTGGTAAGTGATATTAGTAAATGTGTGTGGTGTCCCCTTGTGTTAGAGAGTACTTGTAATGTGTGTGGTGCCACTTGTGTTAGAGAGTACTTGTAATGTGTGTGGTGCCCCCTTGTGGTAGAGAGTACTTGTGATGTGTGTGGTGTGCCTTGTGGTAAGTGATATTAGTAAATGTGTGTGGTGTCCCCTTGTGGTAGAGAGTACTTGTGATGTGTGTGGTACCTCCCTTGTGGTAAAGAGTATAATGTGTGGGGCCCTTGTGGTAAGTGATATTAGTAAAAGTGTGTGGTGCCCCATTGTGGTAGAGAGTACTTGTGATGTGTGTGGTGTGCCTTGTGGTAAGTGATATTAGTAAATGTGTGTGGTGTCCCCTTGTGGTAGAGAGTACTTGTGATGTGTGTGGTACCCCCTTGTGGTAAAGAGTATAATGTGTGGGGCCCTTGTGGTAAGTGATATTAGTAAAAGTGTGTGGTGCCCCCTTGTGGTAGATAGTACTTGTGATGTGTGTGGTGTGCCTTGTGGTAAGTGATGCTAGTAAAATGTGTGTGGTGCCCCCTTTGGGTAGAGAGTACTTGTAATGAGTGTGGTGACCTCTAGTGGTAAGTGATACTAGTGAATGAGTGTGGTGCCCCCTTGGGGTAGAGAGTACTTGTAATGAGTGTGGTGACGTCTAGTGGTAAGTGATACTAGTGAATGAGTGTGGTGCCCCTTGTGGTAGAAAGTACTTGTACTGAGAGTGGTGCCCTCTACTGGTAAGTGATGCTAGTAAATGTGTGTGGTGATGCTAGTAAATGTGTGTGGTGATACTAGTAAATGTGTGAGGTGATACTAGTAAATGTGTGTGGTGATACTAGTAAATGTGTGTGGTGATGCTAGTAAATGTGTGTGGTGATACTAGTAAATGTGTGTGGTGCCCCCTAGTGGTAAATGTGTGTGGTGCCCCCTAGTGGTAAATGTGTGTGGTTCCCCCTAGTGGTAGGTATACCCAATGTTTGCCGTGCCCCTTAGTGGTACATATAGGAGATGGTACTGCCCTCACTACTCAAAATACATACTGAAATGTACCCTCCTTCCCACCCTTGTTTTCAAAAGACATTAAGTTTCCAACCAACCACACTAAGTACTCAAACACATGTACCTAGATATGCCCTGCCAAAGACCTTGTTACTCAAACACACACCCATATATCCCCTCTCGCGTTTCCTCTTTATTCACAAAATTTTCCATTCCTACTGCCTTCATTACTTAAAACACACCCCTGTTTGTTTCTCCCCCTTAATAAACAAAGCTACATTTCATCCTTTTCTATCTTATCTTCTTAGAAACTTTGGTTTTCCGGCTAATTCATCAAAATAGATATTAGGGAAGTGACAGGCGGTGGATGTTATTTTTACACCCCCATTTTTCAGTCTTCTTGTTGCATGTGGCGTCTACTTGATGTATAAACTTTCTCCTCCTAAATGACAAAATCTTCACGAATCTCCGATAAAATCCTGGTCACTGATTTATTAGCACATTACATTACACATACCCGGTAAAAGGGTAATGGCTGCTGATGTTGACAACCCATATAACTCATAAACAAACTCTCCCATTCCATTCATAATAAATGCCTTTGTTTCTGAAGACAAGACCTTGAATTTATAGCACGAAAATGTACATGGAAAACAAGACCGATGGAACAGAAACATTAAATGAAAATAAAAATTAGATAACTTCACATCATCCCACCCACCTAGTCAAAGTAATGTTAAAAATGTTTAAAATCAATTGTTATTTCAAATATAGCAAGAGAAAATAACACAGCGGCTTTCTCACTGTAGTTTAAACGAGTTTAACATCACATTCTACAACCATTAATTGCTGTCTTTATTGATCTAGTACTAAACTAAATAGAAAACTGTTGAAGTGAAACAAACAGTTATAAATTTTTTAAATTTTGTTGGAATTGCGTGTGAATGTTTTACCTTATCAGACTTTCCATCTTACGGGCTGATTGAGATTGACTGTCTCAGTGATTTAGAGGCTTGACTGCAGACATTGTGATTTCAGGTCTGCAACCCAACAGCCAGGATGATAGAGTACTGGCCATAAATTCAATCTTACGGCCATGTTCATTGACACATTTCCTGAAAAACATGGCTGGTAGATGTATATAACAGCCAATGCTGAAAGGAAGCTTTTTACCTTCAATCATTCATGGATCCATGCAGGGGGTCAAACAGAGGAAACAGCTCGCTATGGTGGTTTTGTTGGTTACAATATTGTTAGGAACAATGGGCAACGTCTCATGTATTGAACTCAAAAGTTCTGTTCGTCAAAGTATTTAGAGCCAAGTCTTCTACAGTGAAACCTGTCTAATATGACACCCTGAGGGACACTGTATGTTGGTCAGATTTTACAGGTTGTCGGAATATGCAGGTTGATTTTTAATGGTTTTCATTAGAAATAAAAATTACAGCATGATGTTGGATTAGACAGGATGTCATAATACGACTAACATTCATCATTATAATACCTAATACAGCTATATTATCATACCTAACACAGCTATATTATAATACCTAATACAGCTATATTATATCATGATTGGCAGGGGATTTATATCTTCTATTCTACTTTAACAATGGTATCACCTACACAAGGTTTATCTTCCTAACCTAGATTGACAGAGCATCAGATTAGCAGGCCAGCCCACAAAGGGACCCAGGAAATTTTGAAAAAAAAAAATCAGCCTTAAGCTTGCTTCCGCAAATATTGCTGTTTCTCCCTGGAAATATGCGGTACAGATTCTTTTCTGGATGGGCAGTATGTTCCTACCGGCTCAGGGTGGGATAATTTCTCTGTAGCTCAATGGGTAGAGCCTCCGACTAGAAGGCAAGAAGTCCTGGGTTTGGTCCCTAGTGGAGATGGCGAAAAATGATTATCCGGTCCCTCTGTATAATGACACCACTATGGTAATAACCACTTATAATATAAACCTCTAAATAGATAACGGCATATGTTTACATCTGTAATATAAACCCTATAAAATGACACCTCTTTTTAAGCTAACTTTGTACACCTCTCTATTTTGACACCCTTTATAACATCCATATGTAAACCTCTCAGTCAATGACACCCCTTTATGACAACCATGTGTAAACCACTTTATTATGACATCCCTTTATTACAACCATTTGTAAATCTCTATTATGACACCCCTTTATAACAACCATTTGTAAACCTCTCTATTATGACACACCTTTATTACAAGCATTTGTAAATCTCTATTATGACACCCCTTTATAACAACCATTTGTAAACCTTTCTATTATGACACCCCTTTATAACAACCATTTGTTAACCTCTCTATAATGACACCCCTTTATACTGACTAATGTGTTGATCTATAGCTTCCTGGCTAATATTTGTTTTTCACCAACGATGCGTGTTACACTTTATTCTGAGAATAGCTATCAATGAATGATTTCCAACATTTTACTTGTATCATGATTGAATTAATTTCCATATATTTTCATGTATTGGTTGAATTATTGATATGGGTGTTTGGAAAGCAATATATATTAAGTGTTTATATAGTGGTAATTTTTCCGAGTCAACAAAACATCCATTGTTTACATCGACACAATACACGGCAGTAACATTATTAATAAAGTCATGTTACTCACAGATCCAATTGACTTAATCATGAACTCATGAATGAATTAGTTCTAAAGGTAATTTGTGCTGGGTTTTGTACCGTGGATCTGTCTGGCTAGCCTTGTGTAGAGGTCACCCCTGGAGACCGAGGTCGAACTCTAAGGGGAGATGTAGAGATAGACATACCCCAAGTATAGAACTGTTGATTGGTCGGAGTTATTTTTTTGGTCTAGCTAGGGTTCTTTTGACCTTTCTGTCCGTCTCAGTATAGGATAAATGGGAGAAATGAATGTGATAACTTCAATTTGTTTGGACGGTCTGACGAGTATAGTGCTTCGTTTTGTTGTTTTTTAGACGTGATCAGATTGCATGGTTCCATACGCTGTGTAGTAATAAAACGAGATTGAGATCCGCACACAAGTATGTTTAATAAAACAGCCCCCAGTGAAATCAATGAAACAAGTGTTTTATATCCCCGACCACTGTACCACCAGTACAGTGCACTCTCGTGATACCTCTCCTGATCAACACTACTTCCCCACGAGTCACTGACACCGACAGGAAAACAGGAAAATGTATCGTTTGATACAAATGTCTGGTGTCACCAGGGCATGATGCCATTGTTGACTACACCTACACTGCTGATGCTGAGGAGTTGGCATGGTTACGCATAGAAGAAATGTTTGGTAAGAGGCACTTTGGACAGATTTGATAAGGGTATGTCATCAAATGGACACATGATATATATAATATATATATGACTCTTATTGATCACTTAAACATAGTATGTCCATTGTTACACACTTTTGTTGCAGACATAGTATGTTCTTGTTTGGACACCATATGTCCAAACCTCGACACTACATGTCCGAGTCTGGACTATTTATGTTCTAGACTGGACACTGTATTCCCTAGACTGGGCACTAAAAGTCATAGAATGGACACTGTATGTCCTTGACTGGACACTGTATGTCCTTAACTGGACACTATATGTCATAGACTGAACACCATATGTCATAGACTAAACACTATATGTCATAGACTGAACACCATATGTCATAGACTAAATACTATATGTCATAGACTGGACATTATATGTCATAGACCGAACACTATATGTCATAGACAAGACATTATATGTCATAGACTGAACACTGTATGTCATAGACAAGACGTTATATGTCATAGACTGAACACCATATGTCATAGACTGAACAATATATGTCATAGACTGGACACTGTATTTCGTAGACAGGACACTGTATGTCATAGACTGAACACTATATGTCATAGACTGGACTTTATATGTCATAGACAGGACACTACATGTCATAGACTGGACACTGTATGACATAGACAGGACACTATATGTCATAGACTGGACACTATATGTCATAGACTGAACACTCATAGACTGAACACTGTGTCATAGACTGAACACTGTATGTCATAGACTGGATATTGTATGTCATAGACTGAACACTGTGTGTCATAGACTGAACACTGTCATAGACTGAACACTGTATGTCATAGACTGGACACTATATGTCATAGACTGGACACTATATGTCATAGATGGGACACTGTATGTCATAGACTGAACACTCATAGACTGAACACTGTGTCATAGACTGAACACTGTATGTCATAGACTGGACACTGTATGTCATAGACTGGACACTGTATGTCATAGACCGGACACTGTATGTCATAGACTGAACACTGTGTCATAGACTGGACACTATATGTCATAGACTGGACTTTATATGTCATAGACTGAGCACTATATGTCATAGACTAAACACCATATGTCATAGACTGAACACTATATGTCATAGACAGGACACCATATGTCATAGACTAAACACCATATTTCATAGACTGAACACTAAATGTCATAGACAAGACATTATATGTCATAGACTGGAAACTATATGTCATATACTAGGCACTTTATGTCATAGACTGAACAATATATGGCATAGACAGGACACTATATGTCATATACTAGGCACTTTATGTCATAGACTAAGCACTATATGTCATAGACTGAACAATATATGTCATAGACAGGACACTATATGTCATAGACTAAGCACTATATGTCATAGACTAAACACTATATGTCATAGACTGAACACTAAATGTCATAGACAAGACATTATATGTCATAGACTGGACACTGTATGTCATAGACAAGACATTATATGTCATAGACTGAACACTATATGTCATAGACTGAACATTGTATGTCATAGACTGGACATTATATGTCATAGACTGAACACTTTATGTCATAGACTGGACATTATATGTCATAGACTGAACACTTTATGTCATAGACTGAACTCTATATGTCATAGACTGGACACTGTATGTCATAGACTGAACACCATATGTCATAGACTAAACACTATATGTCATAGACTGGACATTATATGTCATAGACTGAACACTTTATGTCATAGACTGAACTCTATATGTCATAGACTGGACACTGTATGTCATAGACTGGACTTTATATGTCATAGACTGAACACTATATGTCATAGACAAGACATTATATGCCATAGACTGGACAATGTATGTCATAGACTCAACGCTATGTCCTAAACTGACAATATGTCTTAGACTGAACACTGTATGTCCTTGACTGGACACTGTGTGTTGTAGATTGGACATTATGTCCTAGACTGGACAATGGTCTCTAAGACTGGACACTATGCATCGTAGACTTGACACGGTATGTTCCAGACTGGACACTGTACTTTGTCCCAGTGTTGACACTACATTTACCAGATTTAAGACTTTAGCTTCTGAATTGTACACATCATTTTCCAGGTTTTATACCATATGTGTTCGGACACCTGACTTCTCCAGAGGACACTAGCAGTACACCTAGGGTGGACAATTTCAGCCCCAGTTATCTCCTTCCTGTGTTAGTAGGATCTGAATAGCCTCAGTAGCAAAGACATTTCCCAAACTTTGACATCGTTTATATCCTCCTTATCAGACGACCTGCCTGGTGTTTGTCTGTGGGCCTCTTTCATCTCTGTGAGTAGAGTTTGGCTCTCCCAATCCCTTACATAAACGCGGGTGTAAAAACAACAACCTGTTCCCCCATCAGGCTAAAGTCAGGCCAAATCGGCTAGAGTTCACTGGTCTCTGGAACTCACCCAGAGACAGCAGCGAGAGGATTGATAGACAGACAGGTAGACATATACACCAGATAGACAGACAGATAGACGGGTAAGGAGGAGGTCTGGGGACAAAGACTCAAAGAAGGAACCGAGGAGGAGCCTTCCAAGGAGGAGTAACTCTATACACAAATGATAGACACATAGAAGTGTAAAAAAAATACATAATAGCTCCGATATAATTGACAGGTTTAAGGAAAAGATAAAAATAACGAGGGAGGAATAGACAGCCGTAAGCAGGAACAGAGGAGGAGGAGGCGATAGACAGACAGACAAGATTATTATAGAAAGATAGAAAGAAGATGGGATGGACATATACAGGAAAAGAGACATATCGAATGTGGTTTATCTGAATAGATAGACATAGGAAGGAACACAGACAGCCAGAGGGAGGTATAGGCTGAGTGACAGCAGCAAGGAGATATAGGTTTACTGCACTGTGTGGTCACAGGGAGATGCTACGGAGGCTGCCAAAGATATACAGGTGGTTCTCACCTGTCAGGTAACACCAGCAGTACAGGTACACTGCATCCACTTTACCTGAGTTTTGGAAATGAGACTGCTCTTCTGTTTACAAACAAATATTGGAAAATTCTAGAAACTTCATCTGAGAGTTTGGTTGGGAAACTGTGAGTCTCTGTGACTCTGAGACTTCTGTGAAACTGTGAGTCTTTGTGACTCTGTGACTTCTGTGAAACAGTGAGTCTCTGTGACTCTGTGACTTCTGTGAAACTGTGAAACTGTGAAACTGTGAGTCTCTGTGACTCTGAGACTTCTGTGAAACTGTGAGTCTCTGTGACTCTGTGACTTCTGTGAAACTGTGAAACTGTGAGTCTCTGTGACTCTGTGACTTCTGTGAAACTTCGAGTCTCTGTGACTCTGTGACTTCTGTGAAACTTTGAGTCTCTGTGACTCTGAGACTTCTGTGAAACTGTGAGTCTCTGTGACTCTGTGACTTCTGTGAGTCTCTGTGACTTCTGTGAGTCTCTGAGACTCTGAGACTCTGTGACTTCTGTGAAACTGTGAGTCTCTGTGACTCTGAGACTCTGTGAGTCTCTGTGACTTTGAGACTCTGTGACTCTGTGAGTCTCTGTGACTCTGAGACTTCTGTGGGACATGGTACTGGAGATCAGATCTTGGACCAAGTCCAGTAAGTCAGGAACTTGGCATGCATCTATAGGATAATGTACTAAGGAGTCCTGAAAACCCCTAGGTATGTATGGAAGTAGAGACAGTGTGCCGGTGTGTCTGTGTGTGAAGGAACTAATGTCTCTCTCCTCTATAGCCCGCACCATTGTATGAGGACAGAGGCTTGTAAGATAGGCCAGCAGGTTTCCAATATGGCAGGTCTGATAAATAGCTCAAGTGTTTGACTTTCTGATTTGCCCAATAAGCCATTCTGTATGAGGAAACTGTGGGGAGCCCTTAATTGACCCAACAAATACTTGGTACAGAAACCTACAGGAATAGCTTGTTTATCCTCAAATCGATACGGGTACACTACCAGGCCAGGACAATTGTTAAAAAGAACATTAAACAAACATTTAACTCTTTATTGCTTTATGTCAAAATGAAAGCTGATTTTGGAATTTTGAAAAATAAAAAGCATGCAGGTCCTTTCTAAACAGAACATGATGTAGTAGTTTATGCAATGTATATATTAATATATGTTTATTATTTTAACACAATTGGATTTGGATAATTAATGAATTACACATACTTACTTACCTAATATACGATATGACAAATATGAACCATACCTTAGGCAATATTACAGTATTGCCAAGAAGATAGCTAGTAGACTTCAATTTGTCTTTGATAATTAACGAAAATAATTAAGAAAGTGTCCCTAAGATGTGACAGGTACCGTAGTTTCTCATCAATACAGGTGTTTACTTGAGGCACGAATCCAAGACAGGTAGTCTAGCTTTTAGGACAAGAATTGTGAAAGTAAATGTATGTATCTCAAGAGAGAGTATCTCAAAACAGCTGGTCTCTCAACTCACTAACCCCTGAAGACACCTTTGAACTCTTCCATTTCAATGGTTGGTATAGTTCATTATGAAATTTCAGGGGTGAATGAGTTAAGATGGATTGTTTCTCAAGACAGGTATATTTTTAAAACAGGTGGTCCCTTAAGAAAGGTGGTTCACGAAGAAAGGTGCTATGTCAAAAATGGTGACCTCTTATAATGACAGGGAATTGAATATCATATGTTTGTTGAAATGTGTCATACAGGACGTTGGTATACGTGGCATCGTTGCGGTAACTAGTCTAGTACATAAATAAGCACTGATCCCTTTACCAATAAAATCCCTGAGCACCACCACAACACCAGATCAACTGGCATACCATCCGGCTATAAATACCCACCCAGAAATTCTCCTGTGATTACAGTATGTAATATGTGTATACAGGAGATTGTCCTGTTGAATGAAGTATCTATATGCGCTGGATCTGACACAAATGCCTCATCATTAGCCTTAATGCACTTCTATCCTCAACCATTTATTGTCTATTCGAAGGAAATTTATACTTTTTCAGGTATTCATGCAAACTTTGACCTTCCTGATTGTTGCTGTTTCTTAGCTTTGACCTTTATGTAGTGACCTTGTATTTCATAACCTTTGACCTTTTTCTTCCTTACCTTCGACCTTGTGAATCCTAACCCATTATTTGTAGTTATGAACTACTAGCTGTGACATTTGTATTTGCTTATAAACATATGACCTTGTATTTCCTAACCTTTGACCTTTTAATTCCTTCCCTGTGGTGTTGCTAGTGCTTAATTGCTACATTAGCAAACTCTTAAATAACCTTTGGCCTATTTGCCCCTTCCCCCCCCCCCCCCCCCCCCCCTTTTTTTTAACCTTACTATTACCTGGTCCCAAGTCTTTTCATTGACTAACACTATGGCTTATCTTGACAATGAATGGACAATATTTCTTACCACTGCATGGTTTCCAGCCTCTGACCTTACCGGCTTTAGATTGAACAATGAGTCATCACTGGTCACCAAATAACCCTTGAACTTCATATTTTTAGATTGACCCCTACAGATGCCTCAATGTCTGAAAAAATACCACCTCTATACTATCTGGCTGTAAATATATTGTCTTCCTATCAATTTCTTTAGATTGACCTCAAAACGGGACCAGACAGTATTGTCTGTGGATTGGCAAATTGGCCCCAATGTAAGAGATAGTGAGGAGGTTTATGTACCGGTGTATGTATTATGTTTGGGTGACTTCTGATACAGATCAGGTTGGTGAGATACTGGTCCTATAAACAGCAGTGAGAGGCCGAAACCATTACAAAAACTCCTAACCCACTGACATACAACCGGCAATTTCTGTCTGGGAAATAGATGTGGATAGGTGTGAAATGTTTATTTTAATTATGCATTGTCACGCAAAGGATTAAAAAAGCAATATTAAAAAAAAAAAAGATCTGCTGATAAACTTATGCCCCTGCTATATATAGTGGAGGGGGTGTTCAGTGTTTGCTTTCTGAGTCTGTCTATCCATCAGGTCTGTCTGTCCATCCATCAGTCTATACTTCTGTCCGACTATCCATCCATCAGTCTGTACTTCTGTCTGTCTGTCCATCCATCAGTCTGTACTTCTGTCTGTCTGTCCATCCATCAGTCTGTACTTCTGTCTGTCTATCCATCCATCAGTCTGTTTTCTGTCTGTCTGTCCATCCATCAGTCTGTACTTCTGTCCGGCTATCCATACATCAGTCTGTACTCTGTCTGTCTATCCATCCATCAGTCTGTACTTCTGTCTGTCTGTCCATACATCAGTCTGTACTTCTGTCTGTCTATCCATACATCAGTCTGTACTTCTGTCTGGCTATCCATACATCAGTCTGTACTCTGTCTATCCATACATCAGTCTGTACTTCTGTCTGTCTATCCATACATCAGTCTGTACTTCTGTCTGTCTATCCATCCATCAGTCTGTACTCTGTCTATCCATACATCAGTCTGTACTTCTGTTTGGCTATCCATCCATCAGTCTGTACTTCTGTCTGTCTATCCATCCATCAGTCTGTACATCCGTCTGTCCACCCAACAGTATGACATCTTTGATAGAACTTGCATTTAACTTCATTTCTCTTCAACTAGATGTTGTATGGTCATCAAACACTATATATGGATTCATTTTGTGCTGTACTACACCATTAAATATTCTGCTTCACTCACTATGATTGGACATTGCATTAACTCATTCACCCCTGAAATTTCATAATGAACTATTCCAACCTTGAATTGGAAGAGTTCAAATGTGTCTTTAGGGGTGAATGAGTTAATAAGCTCCACTTTCATCAAAGCAAAATGGGACACATTTATGTTTTACAAAATTATTGCAAGAGTAGTCTTTTGATTGGTTTAAGATGACACATTTGCTTGATTAAAGAGGACACTTTTGATTGTGCTGAGATTTATCTGATATACCCTTGAATGTCAAAATATGAATTCTCAAATAAAACCATTGCAGTAAGACATTGTTTAAAATAAAAAGAGAAAAAAACCAGAAACATAATTGCTCTAAAATAATCTGTCCAAGCAGATGAAAACTGTGTATAGATCAATCCAATTTTGCTGAAAACAAGATATCTGAAAATATTTGAACATTATGAGAAATTTACAACCAAAAAATAAAATGTAAAATTTTATCTTATGATTTATAAAGCTGACAATGCTTTGAGGCCCTGACTTTATCAGCTTGACGGTACAGCATGGTTTGGTACCACAGACTTTCTCCGAGGAGGAATGGAACACACTGTCACCCTCTAGCTGAGTGTTTAACCAGCATGTGTAATATGGTGATACAGCGGAAGGTTATGTCTTCCCTCGTGACTGCCTCCTAGCTTTGAAATGGATTCTTGATATATTTGTATGTATCATAATACAGCAGTATTTACACATGTCTGTGAAAACGCAATTAGACTTGAATCGAAGCCAAAAATATTTTAAAAAGGATATCTAACAGAACATGCAAGAGATTAATCCTGAGTGTCGTTAATTCTATCACCATTCCTCTTAACTTGTTTACTAGAATGTCAGCCCTCCAAAGAATGATAACAAAAAGTGTGGGAAGTTTAGATTTGTCACAATTATCAAAGTACAGCTCGTGTGTGTGGTGATGTCTGGTGCAGCAGTATTTCTGTACGGTCTGACCATCCCAGTCGTCGTCATATCACGCCAAGCCGCCTTTTCTTTATTAAAAACAATGGAATACCAAAGCAAAAATGTAAAAAAAAAAATGGTTGTGTTTGTTGCGTTAAGATGAGATATATACCGCAGTGTATATGTGGCGTGTATATCAGATCGGCGATAGTTTCAGAGACTGATGGATAG
This sequence comes from Mizuhopecten yessoensis, assembly GCF_002113885.1. NCBI lineage: Eukaryota > Metazoa > Mollusca > Bivalvia > Pectinida > Pectinidae > Mizuhopecten > Mizuhopecten yessoensis. The sequence goes on along the minus strand of NW_018408743.1, from coordinate 975,619 downwards.
GCAGTAAGATCAGATATTGATACGCTTTACTAGCAGTTTGACATCTACTCTGATAAATAATGTCAGGTTCTGACAATCGTTGCCGCTCATCAACTGTATCCTGCTGTAATCGGCCTGTATCTCCTCGCCTCCCCAATCACTGTTAAGCTGATTGTTCAATCGTCAACATTTGAGTTGTATATGATATCACATCAATAAGCCAATCAGAGAGCCTGATTTGTCATATCAAATATAGCCAATCAGAGATTCTGATACATCTCACAACCAATCGGATTGTCTGATACATCCAATAAATAGCCAATCAAAGATATTAAGTGTCACATTATAGTCTGCACATAAGCTACTTAATTGTACAATGCATGTTATTCAAAATATTATTTAAATTCTAAAATCACCTGCCCTGTTATAAGTACCAGTACACCAAATGATTAAGGACAGATTTTGTGGAAAACTAGGACACTAGGACAGGGTGTGTTGATCATTAGGGACACTAGGAAAGATTATGTAGTGTTCTGTCCCAGTAACACAGGTTTTGTAGAGTTAGGACAGATTGTGTATAGCACTAATGCACAAGGTCTAATTTAGTGGCTCACAAGGATACAACTAGGACAGATAATGACTGGAGTACAGTGACACTAGGAAAGATTGTGCTGTACAACATACAATAACTGGACATATTATGTATTAGGACAGGTAAATGGAGTAGACTGTAGCTGTTATGTAGGTGTTACTAGGGTATACTAGGAACTGTTATGTAGGTGTTACTATAGGGTATACTAGGAACTGTTATGTAGGTGTTACTAGGGTATACCAGCAACTGTTATGTATGTGATACTAAGGTATACCAGGCACTGTTATGTATGTGATACTAAGGTATACCAGGCACTGTTATGTATGTGATACTAAGGTATACCAGGTCCTTTTATGTATGTGTTACTAGGGTATACCAAGAACTGTTATGTATGTGATACTAAGGTATACCAGGCACTGTTATGTATGTGATACTAAGGTATACCAGGCACTGTTATGTATGTGATACTAAGGTATACCAGGCACTGTTATGTATGTGATACTAAGGTATACCAGGCACTGTTATGTATGTGATACTAAGGTATACCAGGAACTGTTATGTATGTGTTATTAGGGTATACCAGGAACTATTATGTATGTGATACTAAGGTATACCAGGAACTGTTATGTATGTGTTATTAGGGTATACCAGGAACTATTATGTATGTGATACTAAGGTATACCAGGAACTGTTATGTATGTGTTATTAGGGTATACCAGGAACTATTATGTATGTGATACTAGGGTATACCAGGAACTGTTATGTAGGCGATACTTGGGTATACCAGGAACTGTTATGTAGGTGATACCAGGGTTTACTAGGAACTGTTATGTAGGTGATACTAGGGTATACCAGGAACTGATATGTATGTGATACTAGGATATACCAGGAACTGTTATGTAGGTGATACCAGGGTTTACCGGGAACTGTTATGTAGGTGATACTAGGGTATACCAGGAACTGATATGTATGTGATACTAGGATATACCAGGAACTGTTATGTATGTGATACTAGGATATACCAGGAACTTTTATGTAGGTGATACCTGGGTATACCAGGAACTGTTATGTAGGTGATACCAGGGTTTACCAGGAACTGTTATGTAGGTGATACTAGGGTATACCAGGAACTGTTATGTAGGTGATACCAGGGTATACCAGGAACTGTTATGTAGGTGTTACTAGGGTATACCAGGAACTGTTATGTAGGTGTTACTAGGGGGAAGTTCAGGTATGAGGAATTAAGAGTTTCTCTGATACTGAACATTGCTGTGTTTGTTATCAATGGCAGCGTTTCCATAGCATAGTCACACTGGTCTGTGTAACCTCAAGCGGAGGGAGGCGCCTCACAGCATATACTTTCAGCTTCCCCGACACAAAGCCCACCCTTATAATGTGGGGTTCTTTATTGCCCAGAGATGACAAGATTAGTGTCTTTAACTCCAGTGAATCCGGTACAGGGAACCAAGTAGATTTCGCCCTCAAAATAGAATAAAATACACAGACGAAAACCATGAAATTCTCACTCAACCTGGATGGAAAATGGTTATTTTTAGAAATTTTAGCCCTTCATGCAACCAATTAAATGATATTATATTGAAAATTTAACTTTCTTGTTAGAATAAAGACAGTGTTAAAGACTAGATATAGGACATCTTTAGTTTCATCTCAGGAAAACAATTAAGTTCAGCCAAGACGAACATAGCTTTCTTTTGTAAGTTCTTATTTTTCCATTTCTATTGAATATATTGCCATTAAATCAAATTAATAAGATCCAGATTGAATGGAGAACACATGCTCAACAACATTTAAATAAAAAACGTAACTAAAGTTTTATTAGGATTGCAAATACCGGTAAAAATAGTTTATTCTTTAAAAAATTCAAAATGGCTTATATTTTTTATTGGAATCATAAACTTTTTATATTTTCTTTCAAAGTGACTGCTTTATCGATATTCAAAACAGATTATCCTGAGTCTGACATACCAAACCTGTACATCTCCAGAGTGACTGGGTTTGACTGGTGCAGGAACCTTGCACAATACTACATCAGTGTTTGGTTAGCAGCAGTCAGAATGAACTACATGTGACAGCGTATAATTGGGAATCGTATACTGAGCTCTTGTATCCAATAAAATCAAATTTTCTTTGTGAAATGCTGCATTGCTTTTCTTTTGTAGAAGTAGAAGTGGTTTCTCCGTAGTGTAGCTATTAGACGGGGTATGCCTTTAAGTGGCCCAATTAGCCCAAAGGTTGCATGACACCGGGGTACACCGAAACAAAGTTTCTGACAGAGCTGTCGATTAGCCTGACTTCGACTTCTGTCTCCGACCGAATGTCTGATGTGCCTTCACCCCCAAAACATCACACAAGATAAACAGTCGCCGCAGCCAAACCACGGCCAGAAAAACAATTGTAGGACCCAACGTGCAGCTCTGCCATCAGAGACGAACAATTAGTTACCTCTTAAGGGCGGTGCAGAGTGGTCTGTCTTGTGGCATGTCGGACACATTGGTCTGCAGCCAGTCATAATTACAGAGTACTTGGCCTTCTCTTGGCCCGACAAAGGGCAGACAACCCAGTCACAACTTATCTGCAATCGACACATCCTATCATATGTAATCTTGAAGTAATTTTCGGAATATGTCATATCTCTGAATTATTTTAATGAACACAAAAAAGCTTTTTAGCATTATAATGAAAGATTAGATTATCAGAGGGACAGGGTTTTTATTGGGTTGAAATCGTATTAAAGATAAGAGAGGTTATCTTGTTCCACTATTAAACAGATGTAGAAATCTTCTGTATGGTAAACACTGGGTGACCCCTGATGGCCATTTCTACATCATGGTAAAATGGCACCACACTGACTTAGGGACTTTCTGGATATTATTTACTGATTAAAAACACATAACGGATACATTGTACCATATTTTGTCTTGTAAGCCTATCTATCGTTATAAGCCTACTTCACACAAAAAACTTGGGTAAGGTAAAATAATTTCATATAGTAATAATACTAATTTGAGGTTCTTATATACCGCTTTATCACAACCTAGTTCGTAGGTCGTCTCAAAGTGGTTCACAAATTATTATCCATGGTTATAGTGCCTTTGCAACCAGACAATACATTTCTCAACTCCCTGGGAGCATATACAACCGGTGGATATTTCTGAATGATTTTTTTTGTGATTTTGTTATCACTTTTGTTTTTTAGGGGGGAGAGGGGGGGGCGGTAAACTAAATTTTCTGTATATGCACTTGTAATTTCTCTTACAGATATCTGGGGAAAAAATGTAATGTCATTTTGATTTGTTTCTGGTGTAATTTCTGATAAAATTAGTATGTCTAGTCCTCTAGAAAGGTTAATCAATTTTTTAACAAGCACAGCTGTTTTATATTTAGTGTACCCCATCATCCTTGTGTGTCGGGCAAGATAAAGTATTCATCATGTAAATCATTATGATGAACAATCTCCAAGCAAATAAAAACTTTTTCAGTATGCCCTAAGCCTCTTGAAAAACAAGAGGAAATATTTTGATGTTCACATAAAACAAAATCTTATGGGATCTTAGGTTAAATGTCAAGCCCCTGTGTTTTGCAAAAATGTCATTTGGTGATAATTCTTATGAATATAGAGAAACCAAAGTGAAACTATTGAACAATATCTGGTGATAAACATTGTTTGGTTAAAAAAGTAACACATGAATAATAATTTGGTCGGAACGGACAGGGGTGACATTTTGGTTACTCTGGTAACAGAACTGACAGGAAGTCGGACATGTTTGTAGCAGACGGGCAATAATTGCACACAAATGTCTATACATCTTTTATGATTTAAGCGTTAGATCATGTCGCTGTAGGAAACTTAAATCATACAGCCTGAACTGTAATGAAACTCGATTTTTGTTATGCGAGATTCATTGGAGAAAGTGTGAATATGGGTACTGCAGCATGCTGGAGACATTATAGCCCTCATGTCTGCACCAGAAAACCTAACTTAGGGGCCAAATTGTCCCCCCTAAAAGTAAACACATGGTTCTCCGATGAAAAAAACCACCAGGACATTTAAATCTTGAAGAAAAAATGTTATTTCATTGATAATCTTTTTCAACTTATTGATTTATTGCTTGTGAAAGACAGTTATATTTTTCATTTATTCAAATTTTAATATGCTTTTTAATATCAGTTTGGAAAAAAAAGACATTTCGATACTAAATCAACATGCGGGACCCAGTAAGTAGGTTTGGTAAATAAAGTATAAACGGTCGGTTGAAAAACTCCAGGCATGTCGGTATGTTGATATTACCAATTAATTTCCACATATCAATACAGCAAACTGACTGGGGGACAGACCCTCTGCCACAGTTCATTAGAGACTTGGTTATCATTTATAGATTTCTTTAATAGGTGAAGTGGTCCCAAGCTTTCATGTTTGACTTTATAAAGAGGGGGTGTGGTTTGTTTGGCTGTGTTTACAATCCGGGGCGACAGGACTAGTGTGGGTGTCGCTGGCCATTGTACCAAATGTACCAATACTCGAAATGACCAAGTACTCGACCCTTTAGAGTCATTTTCTCCTTCCGTTGTTCAGATTCTGGAATCCCCATAACGTAAATGAGAGGTCGGTATAAAGTTTAATCGAGACCTCTGTCATTAAAAAAATTATACCCGAAACCGATTAATATCCAGAATTGTGAATCAAAGACAGGAAACAAATCGTGATGATGTCATTGGCCACCATGTAAATGATGATATATACCCGTTATCGTGCAATCAACTAGCCCGATATCATTACAGTAACTAACACACAAGACTTTCCCACGCTGTTTAGTCGGGGCTATTTTTATTCATGAGAAACTGCACACTATCAATAGGTCGAATGAAATAATCCCGCAATTCACGCAACCCAATATATTAACATAGATATTATAGATATTTAGACTGCCCTTGTGCATATTTTCGTGATAAAACCTCAGTAAAGGGTTTCATATCTAGGTTTACCTGTAATGTGTAATCAACTAAGGAGAAACTGAAAGCACCTGTTTGTTACACCGCCATATGAAACAGTTAACAAACAAGCCATATGGTCCTAATAGTACACCTGGTAGATTTTTACCTGGAGTTTAACTGGATGTATATTTCACTTCAATGTAAGTATATAAAGATTCCTGTGCTGGCAAAGAGTGAATAATGAAACTGATTCATATTTTAGTTTTTTAATGAAGAATGTTTTGGGGAAACTTAAAAGACTCTGATCAAATAATTGATCAATTCTTACCATACTTATTGTTTAAGATAACATGGAAAATTCAAAACATGACTTTTGGAGATGTATTGAATTCAGACATTATAGATAAACAAAATCATTATTATGATGATTATGTTTTGTCATGTGTTTTTTTCAAGAAGATATTGTCAATTTATCATGTTCCTGGGACAACTGACCACATTCTCAAAATCGCATGGTTTGATCTTTTGCAATGGGAAATGAGTTAATTGGAGAGTGATGGAAGCGTGAGAAAGGGTTGGATACATGGATGTACACTTCGTGGTCATTACAAAGTGGTCATCATGATTAATGGACCAATCAGAAAACCGAAAAGACCTGTTCATAAGTAATGGTCCCTGACAGCTCCCGTATCTGCCTAATGGTGCGGCTAACAACTGTCTGTCCCTCTCACACCCACGGGTAACCAAGCACACCTGTATTACCCTAACGACCACCGTACAGGTGACAAACTTCCTACCTGATAATCGACCCGACTGACCACAGATAAAAGTGAAGGGTATATTTGGGGATTACCGCCATGACTGGTTACGAATTCTTGAATTCTTCGCATATCGCGGAGTGTTAATTTATAAACAATACAGTCCAACCTCCCACTGGTCGGGTGTCGGGTCTGCCCCGAGTGGGATGTTTGTATGGCAAAATTTTCACAGGTAGATAACGGGTATCTTCCCTAATTATACACCTGACTCAATCAGGTGCCTCACTCAGGTATATATATAAACTCATCAGGGATATCTCGTCAACAGGTAAATAGTTACTAACCTATGATACAGGTATATAGATATGTACGAGAGATGCTCGGTAATTCTTTTCATATAAACACATTTTCCATACATAATTACCTATATTTAAGAACCTCTAACATTTGACTCAGTGGCAACTGAGGTTCATCTACAGGGTATGTCAGCAAATGTTTTGTAGAGCAAATCAACAGAAATCAATGGCCTAGAAAATTCCATATGTATAGGTAAAAGACATGTACCTATCATAAGGTATTGCATATCAATAATTTTTATCAAAATTACATTCTTCAAAAATAATTACTGCATCTACTAAAATTTATCAAAAACAATCTTCTTTAAACGTAAAAAATAAACAAAACTTTCTGTTTTTTATAGTAATTTTAAAAAAAATCTTCACTGGACAAACTTTACTGCAAATACATACATTAGGGTCATTGAAATCATTTCTGTATTCAGTTGATAATAGTTTTAAAAACATGGACAGTTAAGGTGAGAGTTAACCCTTTCACCCCTATGTAACTTTAGTAAACTCAGCCATGCATTGATACGGATGAGTCGATTATGGTCTACAGTGGTGAAAGGGTTAAATGAAACGTTTCTGATACCGCTACAGGACTGCTGTACCTGAGGGAAAAAATTGCCAAGTAAGGAACTCGTTAGTACAGGTAGATATTGTATCTCTACCAGTAATTAACGTTTCAGGTGTTTCAGTGTCTGACTGCATCAGGATCACGGCAGAGACTGAAATCGTATTCCCAAATATGTGGAACTGAAATACATGTACATAAGCTTCAGTGAATTTTTCTTTTTGACATTGGCATTTAGATTTGTATCTACATTACATTTGAGCTTTGACAAGGCTCATATTGTTATAGTGAAATGGTACCAGTCCATCACCAACTACCCACAGATTTATGTTTCCAATTTTTACAAATTTTTGATGACCGTTTAAATTGAGTTGTACATGTATTATACATCTGTTATCGGTTCTACATAGAAACATTGTGCATGGAATATATTGCTCTCATGACCAAAAAAAAAATAAAAAAAATTCTCATGTGAGATTTTGAGGGATTTTTCCATTTTGTGTCTTTGTAGAAATCCTCTGGACATGACAGCTGTGTGTGGGGAAGTCTCTTGGAACCTTTACCGTAAATAAGGTAAGTTTATACTTTCGTTTATTGTTATTTAATTTCCTTTGTAGATACAAAACCTCCGAATGTTATCTCTATTTAATCCCGTAGTGGTAAACAGGCCACCTGTTAGCAATTTCCACTTGTTTCCATTTTCTTGTATTCCATGATAGCTGCTGGCATTAAAATGAGGTTGATGCATGGTTTTATTACCCTTATATTTCTTTTATTAACCTAATGGAAAGTCGGAAAACAAATATTCTCCATCAACAGGGTTTGTTTTCAAAGCAAAGGAATTGCAATAAAGTGAAACCTGACTGGACGATATCATAGGACACAATTGGTCAGATTAAGCAGGATGTAAAAATATACAGATAGTTTTTGTTAGAAATAGGAATATAATGTTGGATTTTAGAATACTCAAGGATCGTATTACACAGGTTTCACTGAATTTGATTAAAAAAACAAATACTACCTGTTTGTATCACTTAATACCAAAGATAAAAAATAATAACCACTTATGAATTGAAGATGTTAATAATTGTAATTAATAGGATCAAAGTTTCATCAAGACATATCAGCTTTTTTTGTCTGATTTATTGTTGAATATGGGTAAAAAGACATAACGGTAAATCAATTTCCATTTGCACAGTGGTGCCCTCTACTGGACAAATTGAAAAAACAATCGGCTGATTGAATCTTCTCTATTAATGTTGAAAAATCTAAGTTGGATAACATTGTAGAGATAAACTATTGAGTTTCTGGTCTATAATCCTACACACCCGAGACAATAGCGGCCATCTTGGGTACATCGCCACCACACAAATACAAGCCAAAGTACGACGTGCTTGGGTTATGTCAGGATCCGAGACCGTCGCTCAGACTTGATCGCTTGGCCATCATGAACAGGGCCATAACCTTGTAAGGCCTCTGAACAACACCAAACCAGTATCTCTGTCCCCCATCTGCATTAAGTAACGGGCCACTTCAAGATCTTTCTGGATCAGATGTGATTGGTGTTTAAATGGCGTTTATCCAGGACAATGTCTTCTGTGCTTTAAGACAGAGATAAATGGAATTACATCATTTAATAATAAAGATTTTTTGGAAGATTTGTGTACTTTACCCGAAGTATATTAACTATGTATTTGTGGGCCCTCCATTCACAAGGTGTAGACGTCGGGTTAAAGTTTGATATGGTCACATGACCCATGACTGGCGCGTCTGTCAGCACGCATATGACGACTAAATACAGGTCTATCATCATTCAAGTTTTTTGTCAATTGGGAAATCAGACAACATTATGGAAAATGTCACATTGAAACTATAAGCCACTAATGTAGTAACAGCACAAAAATACAACGAAAATGTCATATAATAGCTCCTTTTTCATTTAAATATTACTGAAATTTAATAAATGCCAACATTTTAGTAAAATTAGATTTTAAGTTTAACTCCAGATAAATGAAAGATTTATGTTAATTTTGTTAAAAACAAGTTTGTCTTGTTGCAATACAAAGAATAGTAAAAAGTTATACAAGCATACTATATTTATCTTGTGAGAAGTCGGTGTTCAATAATAAGCCCACCCTGCTCAATGATAAGCCCACCCCAGTAGATATCAGTAATTTCTGGTAAAACCCAGCAAAAATATTGGCTATAATTTAAGATATTTTATCCCAGTGCCCTATCAGCTATGAATCACTAATTTTGCCAAATATAACTTTTGAAATTGCATTCAAAACCATGGAGATTTGAATTTAACAAACTCGCATGTGTACCACATAACTGGTAAAATTTGTGATGTATGTTAATATTTTCATGCAGAAAATTGTTATTCTCACATTATTCAATAGGTAATTTCATTATGGGTCAAATATATCAAGTATGTTATGCACTTGTGAATAATTATTTTATGAGAAAATGCTAAATCTTAATAGATGGCTAACGTGATTTTAATTTTTCAATAAATATTTGCAAAATGTCACCAACTCATTGTAAATTAACACAAAAGTATTTATCTCTCAGAATACCATAGAAGTGATGCAAGATATCTAATGCATATTATGCACATTGGATCTATACTTCCTTTCTTAGAACTGGAGTGATAACTGCCCCCCCCCCCCCCCCCCGAAGTTAAACATTGATAAAATAAAATATAAAACATGCTAATTAACTGAAATAAATCAGTTTAATCTTATTCCACCACATGTTTTATGAGAACAAGACATTGATTAACGGAACAACTACATACCACAGACGGTTACAAAGTGTTTGTACCCATGATAGATTTACCATATACTTCCTCCGTAGATATAATCAATTACATCACCTATATTTAATACAGAGTTTGCTTCCTTGTGGTGCAAATTATGAGGTAGGCTTATCACAAATAGTTTTCTAACAACGTCTAGGACAAAACTGAAACCTCACTCACGTACATAGTTAATGCGACTTACATTTTCCTGGGAGAATTAAACTATTTGTATCTAGGCATTACATGTACAGGTCAAGGTCAAACTGGTAGATCAATCTATCAAATCAGACGTAGGGAGGACCAGTTGTAATCTGGACAGAGATCTCGCTTCAAATCGTCCGTTTAAAACCACTTTAAGATTAACCACCTGATACCGGGTGATTTAACAACGATAATTGGACTTTATTGTGGCTTAAGTTTGAAGAATTTCGATATCTATGGGAGAGAAAAATAACGCAGGTAGACTGATTCAACTCCATGAGAAAATTTCACTCAAATGATAAAGCAATATTGAAATTAAAAACAGATTTTTTTTGTGTTAAAGCACTAATCCGGTAAACTGTTTATAAAATTGAGTTCTCAGGAACAGAGAAATTGTCATAGTTCACGGGGATAAATGACATAATTTCTCAGGCTGTTGTCGTCAGATGTCTGTTAGGGCTATTGTTGTAAAGACAGGTTTATAAATACGCGCAGAAAAGAAATTAATAAACGATGCAGACATTCAACTAAAATGAACCGTTTATTTTTTTGTATGAGTAATACATGAACCCATAGTACAGTTTACGCGTACAGGTAAATATCCCATTGTTTCCACGGACTGTGAGACTGGTGTTCGGTGGAGCGTGTCTGAAGGGTAGAACTACAAGGATGAGGTATTGTCCTACCCCCTCCCACCACACTACCAACACATTGCCCCTGGTGTTGGGTATTTAAAGACACTTATTTTTTCTACACCATTAGGTGTGCAAGTTGATGACCATGTACAGCCTGTACTTTGAAGTAAGCAAGCTTAACATCTACGATATTAAAATTAAATTTTCGTCAAAACTACCAAAGCTTAATATAGATGTTCTGATTTTTGTTTTTTTCTTGGTTTTATACATAGCATTTATGAATGTTTTTTGTAGACCAAAACAAACCAATTGTGTTTTTCTCCATAAACGTTTTATAAGTTAATGTGAGTTACAGGCCTTTCTTAAATTAGGAATCCTCAGCTTCACCCAAATAATCTTGTCAAATTTTAAACTAAATAAAAAATTAATAATTATCTGTAAAACTGATATCTTTTCACACATTTTGTCTATAATGAGATCTGTGTTGAATTTTAAAAAAATGCTATATTTCATGTTTTTCAGTTTTAAAATTTAAGCAAATGTTGGTGGTATTTAAATATTTATGTTAATGTACCATTAGGCTAACAGATCTTGATAGAAGGGAGTCCGTGGGATCATGTGTTGTGTGATACAGTGTCGGTTGTTTTATGTGTGAGGGCCCTACACAGCTCTGGCATAGAAACAATTATAGAAGACAGAGGCAGATCAGCCATCAAAGGCCGCATGGATTGGTTAGCGTGTATCAATAATAGATTAGGACGCCTGCCCAATAAACCGGCGTACCTGGTCAGGTAGACAGGTGTAGCTATACCAGGTAACAGGTCGGACGACAGGAATTAACTCCCTCAGATGTGTTTCGAAAAAAAAAATGGATTTTTAACTTCCCCATGGAAAGAAATTAGCTGGTTTACCATGGAGTAACGACTAGTTTAGTAGTGGGTAAGTGCTTTTTTTTTTTTTTTGTATAAACAATTTGGCCAGGGTTCAACACAGGCCTCCCGGGCTGTGACTTCGATTCCTTGCAGTTTTTCTCACGTACTAATCCAGAGGGGGTATAGGAACATGTACTCTATGTTGCGGTCTGTCAGTCGGACTTTTGTGTCCCGTACAAAACAAAAAACACTCGAGTGTGGTCAGCACTTATTGTTCCAGATCTGTTGGACTGTCAATGCTTAGACTTGGTTGGTACATTGTGAAGAGCACCTGGCTACGATGCCTACCTGTACCTGAAGTGTGTGACAAATCTAGCTCTATTGTGAAAAATTTGGTGATTAGGAAACCGTATCCTGTGTCCCCACCCCACCCTGTGATGTGATATATATATATACATTTATTGTCTATAAATGACTAACTACCTATGTATGTATCAGAATGCATTGCACTTAAGCTCGTTCTGGTCCACCCCATTATCTATTTGCTTAAGAAGTTTACCTTGTAGCTCCAATTTTTTTCCTATTGTCTGACAAATAAAATTTATGATGCTACCTTGCTACATTTTTACCAAACAGATTCTTACAGTTTGACTTAGAAGTACCAAAACATTTAAATCATATAATCTTAACTTTAGGGTGTTTTAGCATTCCAACCTACTAGTCTTGTCTTAGAAGATTTAGAATTCATATCTTATCCTATTGCGTCTGCAGGAACAAACCAATTTCTTTGTGTAATGATTCAAAGCATATATCCCAGGTATGATGTGTTAGGTAGCATATAGCCCTTAACTCTAAAACAAATTCCAGGTATAATGTGTAAGGAAGCATATATTCTTAACTCGAAAACACATCACAGGAGTAATGTGTAAGGTAGCATACAACCTTAACTCTAAAAAAATCCCAGGTACTTTATGTAAGGTTACATATAACCTTAACTATTAAAACCAACCCCAGACATAATGTGTAAAGTAGCATACAACCTTAACTCTAAAAAAAATCCCAGGTACTTTATGTAAGGTTACATATAACCTTAACTATTAAAACAAATCCCAGAGATGATGTGTAAGGTAGCATATAGCCTTAACAGCATTTTGCTGCAGAATACCTGCTTTAGTAATATAATACTTTACATTATATATTAAAAGAGCAACCTCTGCATAACTGTGCAGATGTTTTGTAGAACTTGACACAATGGTGTATAGAAACATGGGTTACATATTTGACTCCACATAAGCCTATAGTTAGCTATATATGTGGAGGTTGTTCGCAGTTGTTGTTTTACTGTGTAGGATCCTATAGGTACACATTAACATATAATGTTTTTGCTTTAGACTTTTGTACAACACAATGTATCACCTATGTAATATTTAGCAGTACAGCTCCTGTACCAGGAAATACAAACTATTCTGTATGACTTCATAGTGTGGGAAAGGTAGGTTATTTTTTTTTAACTTGCTGCCCATTGCTATGACAGCAAAGAAACAAGGTTGTGTTATGTGAACCAACCAAGAGTCACCATATGACGTCTATCCAGGATGAAAGGTTTTCACATAATAACTTCCCCGCATATGCTGGTACCTATTTGTATAGCAAGGTAGGCTGAAACCGTTTTCACTGATTAAACTTGATGGCAAGGTTCAATATTATAAACTTTTGGTTGCAAGCTTAACTACTTCTAACTGTTTTGTGCTGCTTTATAAATGTTATAAAAAAATATTTTAATATGAATAAATTACAAAATATAGTTTTACTTTACACAGTCAGAGGGACAAGTGATATGCTATTTTATGTGGGCCTGGTAATTTGCAAGAGTGTAAAAAGTAACTGATTTGCGTGCATTCCCAGATATTTACACTACAGTGAGAAACAAGTTATTGTACTCTAATTTGTAAAGTCTGGTTATAATGACTAGCCAGGCAATACCTGTAGAGTAGACTTTATATAGCATGTTACTGATAGAGACTTCTTTGAATATCACATTCATTAGGAATAATGGTTTATGGGGTTTGCATATAAAATGTTTTTGCTATATAAAGGTACTGCATAAAAACTTCTGTAAGCGTTATAATCGGGGGTCCTTGTGTGTATACTGCCCGGTATATTAAACATGCAAACAGAATCGCTAATTGCGGTATAAAAGCAATGTCTACATGTCTTGGAAGATATTTTCCTATAGATTTCTGAAGCCATTGTGTGCGCCCTATGGTATAGCTATTGTGCAATGTATACAATTTTATCATCTCCACAATGTAAATACGGGTGTAACGGGATACCTAGCTTGCAACAGAGTTCTGTACTTGTAGCTTTGTATGCAGTATCTGCGGCCACAATGGACCGAAACATTGTGCTTTATCCAGCATTGTTCTACATAAGCGTAGAATACTTTATGCACAAAATTTTAGCATAAATTGATTTTCTTTTGGGGTGGGGGGGGGGGGGGGGGGGGGGGAGCTCTGAAGACTGAATGAAGTTATGTACCAAAGGAGCTTTGTGCACATATAGCGAGGCAGAATGACTGTTGTCATAAAAGCGGAATTAAGTAATTTCTTTTGGTATTCAAATTGAATTTTGTTGTTTCTGTTTCAGACTTCTTACAATCTGGAGACTGTTTGTCATAAAAACCAAACAATCTTCAAGGCCAAATTGTCATATTTAATTATTAAACATGTCTGATCACATTTAAAGATAATCAAAAAACATTTTCTTCCCCTTGACTTTCTTCCAGTGATATTACCAGCAGATGGCTGTTTTTAATGAATTTCAGAAAAGTTCAAAATATGTTAAATGATCCTATACAAATATCATGGCTGATGTATCATTTTCAAAGTGTCTGAGAGATCGGATTTGCGGAAGTGAAAGTAATTTCAGAAAGTACAAGTAGAAAAGGTGATCTACCTTTGGCACTGTGAGATGTCAGTTCCGATGAAACAAAAAAGAAAAGCGTACAGATATACAGTTTTGTTTGTAGAAAACTGTTAAAAGTAACGAATAAATCTCAGAGCTTGTCAGAATGCTATTAGTTATTTATTTCAAGTGCCTCTGGTTAAAAATAATGTGTTTGCCGCTTTGTATGAGGAAATCCTACTTGTACAAGCGTCTTACAGCCATGTATATCTTATAGAGAGAGGCGTTAAAGCAGAAACAGATTTCCAAGAGGGACAATCTCAGAGTCGCTTTCCACTTGCAGTTATAATAGGAAGGAAATTGCGGGCGATAAGATGGCAGAGGTGGTTAGCAGTTAGATTTTCACATAAGTGCCGGTATTTATGCACGAAGACGGATACTTAATATGCACTTACTATATATTTACTCCGTAAACATTTCTCATTTAGTCTAATTTTGATTGTAATCAGTGAAAAGTTTCCCATTTACTTAAAAATTTAATACATATTTTTTTTATTATAAGCTGCTTGTGTTTTTACGATAGAAGCATTTCTTTCATTAAGTTTCAATTTCTTCATTGGCAGACATCTGGAGAATGCGCAGATTGCGAATGTTGTGCAAGCTAGTTGATGAAATATTAGCTGCTTGTAAATTTTCATTGTTTTGGAAGTTAGTTTAACGCTGCATTGAAACAGATCAAATGGAGGTGGGGTTTTTTTGGGGGGGGGGGTTCTGAATTGAATAGTTTTATTACATATTCTATTATACAAAATTGACTTTAATAACTTCTCATAAGTTTTTAACTTCAGTTAATATTTCCAGTTTGATTCTATTAAAAAAAGTTTATGAATATATGTAATTTATATACACAAATCAGTGTGTGTTTGTCTGAATAAAGACATATGTAATACTCACAGAAGAGAATCAAATTATATCAATATTTCATTTTTTTTTTTTTTTATTACTTATATATAATCACTATTCCATCAATTAAGGTAGCATATACCAAAAAATGTGAATAAACGAATATCGCAGAAAAAAATATGTGTAGGTGTTTGTGCAAGGTTCAAACCTGTCACCCCTTGTTTATGTTTGCAATGCTAACCTTTTATAAAAATTCATTTTTGCCATTGATATTGCCCTGTTTAAACTAAGGAACCTTTTGCCAATAATTATTTTCAGAATAAACAGCAATCAATTTACGTAGAAATGTTTCAGTTGGAAGTTTGAGTGGAATAAGACCTTAATCAAAGGGATTTCTAGCTTAAAATGGGTTTGGTTTCAATAGATTACAATATCTCATTAAGCAAATAGCATTTCAGATACTTGAATATCAAAGCGATTTTGATCAAAGCATTGAATATCTTATAAAAATTCAAAATTCAAAAGAATTTAGAAAAAAAATGTTAAAGCTAAAATTTGCTTTATTCTTTTCTCAATGTCTTTGTTCCACATGCAGAAATGTTGTACACCAGTCAGCGTGGCATTTTCACTCAGACGTTCTAGACAAAAACATGTACCAGGTAATACACATAGTGTTGTTCTGTTTGTATCGCTGGATGGCGAGGTTCGATGAAGCACTGAGGAAGCACCAGAGTGACACCTGTAAAATCACCTGGGTTTGTAATTAAGGCAGGTGTAATTACCTGGGTTTTATCAAGGTATTTCATCACCTGATGACAATACCCTGTGGCCACATCAAACGATGGTGTCCATGGCGACAGCATGTTGTCAAGGTATTGGTATTATTTTCATTGTGTAATATATTTTTTTGACTTTGTTTGACGTAAAAAGAAATTCTCACTTAAATTGACATGTTCTATGAATTGTTTATTTCGCATACGTCATCACGACACCTCCCACGATAAAACACGTCTGTTAGCGTAATTTATACAGTAAGAACAATCGGTATACATTTACTAAAACATTTCTATAATTGTTCTTAGAATTTTATCGATAATTGAAGTGTTTCTCTTTAAACTAGCTTAATTTTCAATCATTTTTAGGTTGGAATATAAAAAAATATATCATTTTTTCAGGAGGAATGTAGTAGTTCAAGAGGTCTTTTTTTTCTCTCAATACACTGGACATTTTATCTGCATTTGGTTCACAATAACTTCAGCTGACATTGCCAACCAAACCAAAGCCCCTCAATCGTGCACTTGTCCCTACCAGTATCCGAGCCTGTTTTTGAGAAACTTGTTGATGGTTCTTAACAGGCGGTGTCACCTCATGTAAACTGTTTATTTTACAATAATTGTGAAACAACTCTTCTAACATTAATGCGGAAGGCAACCAAAGTATTCAAAGAAAATCCTTACGGTCGGGTAGGTGACCCCTTTACCAATACACGTCCGATCTGGGAATCGAACCCCAGCAGACTTGGTGAAAGGCCAGTGCTTTATCCATTGCGCCCACCTGACCACCTTTTTCACTGCACCTATCAGGATTCACATTTATCTCATTTAGGTCAAAGGTATAAGATTAAGGAAAAAATCGTTTTGTTTCAAACCGTGAATAATATGATTTGTACCACAACACAGTTGTAATCTTACCCATTTTTTCTGTAATCTGATTATGCCCACCCCTAGATTGTACAGAGGAAAATGATGTGGAAGTACAAGAAAGTAGACAATTGGTATTGTTTTCATTCCGTAAACCTAATTGACCCCCATAAGTCACTAACAAGCCCTGTACAGGTGTTGATGATCACAGGTAGAACGTGAGGGACACGCACATAGTATCCATTGTAGGTTAATTACCCTGATGTTCATCCACATTATCTGTCCATCAGCTGGCCAGTGGGGATACCTAAATCTGTCTGTTAGTGGAGCAATGGGGGATGAGTAAGTCTGTCCATCAGCTGGCCAGTGGGAGGATGAGTAATTCTGCAGGTATGACCATTAGGTATGCCTTACAGGTATGACCATCAGATATATATCTTACAGGTATGACCATCAGATATATATCTTATAGGTATGACCATCAGGTATGTCTTACAGGTATGTATTTGCACTGCACCTTTTCCTCACCTTTGCCTCAGCTCACAAAGGGTTTAAACTGATGTTTAGATGAAGTTTAAGATCACACCGGAGACTGTTAATATTTTGCTAGTTTTTCTGATGTTATCTGTAACAATCTAACAACAAAAATCACTAACTGGTTACCTGAATGCCCTTGACCTTTATTTCTCAGTTACCTGAAACAGGATTACCTAATAGTTAGTTGGAGTACAATTTTCTTGTGATTACCTGGAAGTTACCTCAAGTACATCTTTTGTTTCCATTGCAAAGATTGAAAGGTCAAGGTCAAGGTAAAACGTGTTGTTGTCGTGGTAACTATGGGAAGAACCACAGAATTAGATTGCTATCTAAGTCCGTAGAAGAACATTGTATTTCCTAAAAGACACTGTTGAGGTTTGTTTTTAAACAATTAATCTTACTGCAGGTTTAAATTGGATTAAAGAATATTAACACTAGAACTACAGGTGAAAGGCTATCTCCTACAGATCCCAGACGAGGACCCCACCTGTAAGCTAGACATGACGGTTGAGGGGCCCATATCAGCCCCCTAAATACTTCCCCCCCTGTGATAGGTGATGTCATACTGAGCCTTGTCGGAGCCCACCCTATCTAGATAATCACACATTGATCAATTTGTCTGATATTAGCCAAGTGATACCTTGTCCATTCACAAATTTAAATTCCAGGCTTTTGTTTCTGGCAGGCGTATATGTCCCTGTGCTTGCGTTTGCCTGTGGTTTCTATCAACTCATCCAAGTGTAGATCCATTCACCTCACTATCTGATAGGGGGACAACTGTGAAACAATTCACGGCCCTCAAATCAAATTCTTCAAATAGCTCATCATTTAATGACTAATACAGGCCAAACTTTTTTGTTGTTGTTGAACATTTGTTAAAAGCACACTCCTTATTGTTTAGCTAGAGCTTGTGTGAGGAAAAACGGAAAATAGGTCTGATATTAGGTAAATAGACAATTAAGTTACTGGACATCTGGTGAATAACATGTTGATGTAGTTTGGACTGAAAATACCTGGTTTTACTTATGATGATAGACCCGTACCTGGTCTCTGAGAATACATGTTATAAAAGTATGATAACAGAACCATACTTGGTCTCAAATTCATGTTTTAAAAGTATGATACCAGAACCATACCTGTTCCAAGAATAACTGTTTTATTGGTATCATAACATAACCATACCTTGTGTCAGAATACCTGTGTTATAGGTATGATAACAGAACCATACCTGGTCTTAGAATACCTGTGTTATAGGTTCAAAAACAGAACCATACCTGGTCTTAGAATACCTGTGTTATAGGTATGAAACTGAACCATACCTGGTCTCAGAATACCTGTGTTATAGGTATGATAACAACCATACCTGGTCTCAGAATACCTGTGGTATAGGTATGATAACAGAACCATACCTGGTCCCAGAATACCTGTGTTATAGGTATGGTAACAGAACCATACCTGGCAGTTTTTAGGTTCAATAATAGATCACACCTGATCTGAGAATAGATGCGTATGGTAAATATTTTCTCATTACAGGTAATCCAATGTTTTTTCGACTGTAAGGTAACACTTTCACACAAACAGGTGTTTCAGACCAATAAATTATTCAAGATGTGGATAGTAGTTTGATGTTCCACAGTTTTTGTAAAAAGAAAAATCTTGCTTCTTCATTCTGAAATGTTACAGTGCATGTTCTAGAAACTTTGGTGTAGATTTTCTTTGGCCCAATGGAGNAACGGATTGCCAACATACCACAATATATGGCTTGTTTTCACGTTTTTGTGTGAAAAACGATGATATTTCAAAGGCTCTAAATTCATCACGGTATCATAATTTTATGAAAGTCTATCATCTGCTGCTTGCGTTTTATTGATTGCGGCTTCTCTATTTCTCTTGATTTCACGTCACATCACCTCCTGTAGGGAGAGTCTGATCAGGCAAATCTTCCAGCCTAAAATACCACTTTGATCAGAATTCCTCTTTGCATGTAAATTTACACTGACTTGGCATCCTCAAAGACATCCCTGTGGGTCTCTGTAGGTGTGTAGAAGGAGGAGGTGTCATGGCACCAATGAGCACACCATGGGGGGGCCATCTCCCCAACACTTCCATCAGAGCCGTCCAGGGGGCCATCTCCAAACACCATCTCTGACCTACAAGGAATATGACTCTACTCTGTCATTTTGGCTGCCAGACAGGCAGAACTTTTGGTGATTCTGTGTGGCAATATTATCATCCATCAATGTAGACCGTTCAGGTTCGCTAACAATATGGCTTCAGAAACTGAAAGTGCCAAAAATCCATTCATGAAATATTGAGTAGGTTGCGTATAATTGTACACCAGTGCAGATATATTATGACTGATGTCAGAAAACTGTACTAAATAATTCAAGGATCCAGAATACAATAAAACATTGTGTCGATATTTTAACTTGTTTCTAGGTAATCTTATTACAGTAAATTGATTCCCCCCAACACGACTATTTTTTACCGATTTCAATTAGATAATTACTTTAATGGTCTGTTATAAATCTAATCGAAGACATCAATGTAATTTGTTTTTTTGTCATAATAGTATTTCTATTGTGTGAGTTGATGCCTGAATGAATCAAATAAAAAAAAAAAGCATTATTAGCATTACAAGCAATTACAAGCAAAATTATCACTTCTTCAAATGGAGACTCAAGTTGTCTTCCCTTCACTTTTGGTTTGTCAAATCATGTGTTGGTACTTTTTTACTTAAGCCAGATTACAAGTTTTTTGTTTCAAGGCCTTGAATTATCTTTTGCTCCTCCAGAAAGAAATAACTTAGTTCTACAAATATGTCCACATACTTATACAAATATGTGGGTCGGTTATGTGACCGGGACTTTAGTCTGGAATGTTTCCTGACAAAAGCCACATAATGAACATTTATGATAGACAATGGGGCTTACATAACAGAACCTTGTCTGATACCCTGGTATACCTATCCACAACACTAATCAGGTGTCAGTGGCATCCAAGACAAGGATAAACAAACAAATAAATATTTCAATGGACGTTCATTGTCTTGTATCCTACATAACTGCAGTTCATTGGTCTATAAGGACATGTCTTACATTGTACTGTTGGTGGTATGTCTGCTTTATTGATATCCGTGATATTTATTGACATAAGCTTTTTTGACATACAGCCTTCATTGATATAAACTTTATTGACAAACAGCCTTCATTGACATACAGCCTTCATTGACATACAGCCTTCATTGACATACATCCTTTATTGACATACAGTCGTCATTGACATACAGCCTTCATTGACATACACTTTATTGACGAACAGCCTTCATTTACATACAGCATTCATTGACATACATCATAATTGACATAGATCTTTTATTGACAAACAGCCTTTATTGACATACATCCTTTATTGACATACAGTCGTCATTGACATAAAACCTTCATTGATATAAACTTTATTGACAAACAGCCTTTATTGACATGCAGCCTTCATTGACATAAACTTTATTGACAAACAGCCTTCATTTACATACAGCATTAATTGACATAAAGCCGTCATTGACATACAGCCTTCATTGACATACATCATAATTGACATAGATCTTTTATTGACAAAAACTTAATTGACATACATCCTTTATTGATAGAAGCTAAATTGACATAGCATTTATTGACATACATCTTAATTGACATACATTATTGGTCGACATACAACCTTTATTTGCATTAACTTAATTGACATACAGCCTTCTTTGACATACACTAAATTGACATACATAATAAATATTACTATAAATAGGTGTCCTTATTAAAGATGAACTTTATTGACAGGCAACCCTAATTGCCAGACATCCCTTTATAATAGAAGATATTCTTGATTGTAAATTGGCTTAATTGACAGTTGCCGTTTATAATTGGATAAGCTTTGTTAATATGTGGTCCTTCTTGACAGGTGTTCCTGCTGATTGTTCATCCTTTTTGACAGATGACCTTTGTTGTTATTTTTTTCTCGTTGACGATTGTTCTCTGTTGACAGCTGACGACCTCTGTTGACAGTTGCCATTCGTTATTAGTTTGCTCAGTTCGTCCGTATCTTTGAAAAAACTGCTGAGAACCAACACATTCAAAGAGTTCCCCATTTCCTGTCGGATGTCTCCACGCCTGGCGAAAGCCTACAAATAAAAACATTATTACAATTGCAAAGTATATCACCCCAAAAACCGTCAGTTATTAAATGAAGCGAATAACTGATTTATCCGATTGCATCATATTTGACCTTCTGACCTCACAGTTCTGCCTCTTCATTGGCTTAGCAGTCGGCTGCTGATACTGAGGCCTCTGAGATCCCTATTGAGGGTAAATACAACAGTTGTAATCACAGATAAGGCTTGCTATCATAACAAACCGGCCTGCTCCAGATGTTTCGATATTGTTGTACCAGTAGGGGGACACGGTACGCCATTACTATTTAACATGCGCCTATCGGCAGTCAAGTCTTGGCTAGAACATTCCTCGGTAGAAATTTTCCCACAGTATTCACTTACACATTGCATCAGGGTTTTAAATACTCGCGATCCTTAGTAAGGCCAGACCTTTAAAACACCCACCCACCTCAGTATCAAGATACACATTACGGATCAGGGAAAGGATCACGGCAAAATGTCATTGATATACCACTGAGAAAATCCTAATAGCTATTGATGATCTATTTATAAACATTACGGGGTTACGAGTATATTAAACATCAACACCTTTAGAATGTGTTTGAAGTTTGGTTTCACATGTAAATAGCATGGTCATACAAACCTCCCTGATATATGTGACTCAAGCGCTATCCGGAAATATTTACAGAACATCTCTCTTGTGTCGCAATCAATGAAATCATGGGAAAGTTGGGCATTTCATCTTTTTTTTCAATGAAAAAGATAAACGAGAAAAGAAATTGCAAATACCAGTGTTTTTGGGTTTAACGAACCTCGTGATGGATGGTTCAGATAGTTAGTGACATCGAGTGTTGACCGCATCCAAAGATCATAAAACATTTAGATGTACCAGATCAATTGGGTGAGATTTCATTACTTACCTCACGATAACGGGGAAAGCAACACAGACACTGGGAAGATAAAATTTGTCATTGGGAGGTAATAAATGACTGGTCCCCCCCTCAAAAGATGCGTGCTGCTTTACCCCCTCCCCACAACATGTGCCTAACATTCCTGAGCTTACTGTGGGAAAATCGCTGGTCTGTAGGGTTGACATAAACTTAAAAATAGATTGCTCGTTTATAAATTGTATATATTTCTCAGCGTGATCTATGTGTGGTAGATCGGTCTGTTCGATATATTGCATCACGTAAATATGGTCAGAAATAGACAAAATGTATGCTTTGTCGTTGTTGAGATTCAGTTTGGTTGCTCGGGATGAATTCGAAGAGGACGTTTCTATCTAGAAAGGTAAAGGCGTAGGAAAATGTACGAGGCCTCATTTACACGAACATTCTTAACATAAATTAATTCTTTAACTTAAGTTTTCAGTAGAAAATCATTACTGAAGATAAGGAGATTTTTCTTAGCAAACGATTCCTCTTTAACTCCAATAATGCTTTCGTTAAAGGCAGTTCAGGAACGTTCGTGAAACTGAACCCAGATTTAGCTCAGCCGGTGAGTGTTTGTGTACACCTAAGGAGTTGGAATGTGATATGTCGGTGTGTATAGAATATTAAATATTTAATAATTGAAAAATTATGGATAATGAGACTGTCTTTTTTTTTTTTTTTTACTTTCGTGAACACGAAATGACATACACAGTAAAGAGCGTGACATCGATGAAAGAGAATCGAGTGATAAATGATTGAAGACGAATATCTAAATAACATAGTCGACAGCAATACGGCTGGATTTAACACTAATTGTGGTTTCACGTGTATAGAGGCTTGACTTATGGGAAATTAAGTGGCATTCGATGTTAGCGATACCCTGGGACGGTAAAGAAGTGAGGAGTTTCGAATGACGAAGCGTTCGGCTCCGTTGTCATGTCGTACTGTTTGGGGAAGTAGTAGTTTACAGTAACAGTTTCCGTGTCAAACAAATCAAGATCGAACGTCGATAAACTTGCGACATTACAGCTATCAGTATTGCCATTGTTTCTGATCACATGCATCAGTACAAAGCCCCCAACTCCCCGGCGATCTAACCACTGCCGTTTACGCCCCAGTGACTCTCCTCGGTCGTGTTTCGTTGTCTACAGATTCATATTGCTCTCAAGGTCAAACACCCTGTCAACTGGTTTTAACTTCACTTAACCAAATTAATGAAAACATTGGATGGTTTGGTGTCATTATTTTTTTGTTATTTATCTATTTACCAATGTGTATCTTCAAGATACCATCCATGTCATTTGTTTTTGGGCACGTCCTCTAGAAGCCAGGGATGTTTGACATAGCTGACGAGTGTTGATTGACTAATCTGTCTTTGAGGTGCCGTTTAAATGTTTTGTTCTAACATTCAAAGAGTGGGGACATGCCCAGCATTGTCCTGGCATACCTACCTGCATTAGTTAAGTGTTATATGTGGCTGTTTCTAGAAACACAAACAAGCGTCCATTGTTCTTTGTAATATGCTCATGTAATACACCAGTTTAATTTTAGACCTTGTTAATCAAGGCTGTGGATTTTCGTTGAGAAATAGTTTATCATAGAAGGAAATCGTTTTCCGTTCGTTTTAATTCCCCGACTTGGAACACTTTGTTAATTTACATTAATCACAATCGGTGACTGTGAGTCTGTGTTGCAAATAAGTCAACTTGAATCAGTGGACTTTTGTCGGTCTGTGTGAATGGGTGAATTGTCGAACGGTGCGTCGTGCCATTATGTAAATGAATGGTCTAAGCTTCAGACACGGTAAGTAACTCTGATATATCCCTCGGAGACCCAGACATTGTTGCCGAAAATAAGACATTATAGATAACTAACGATTTCAACTGGCCATGTTAATGGGAGAATTACTTCCGGAACAGCGAAGCCAGACGGCTATTTGGTTGAGACAATTCGCATCACTCGTCTTTAGTCACATAGTTCGCACAGAAATACCGAAGGGGAATTATGTGAAACTTCACATATAAATGTTAGCGTTTACGTGTCGAACGTCAAGTATTGAACCGGATTTTTTTGTGAACGAAGTTTTTATGTCGCTCATTCACTTTTTTATCTCATTTGTCACGTTTTGTGTTCGGCATTCTAGTGTGTAGCTAGCATTTCCAATAGACATTCGGTTTACACCTTGGGATCGCTTTAGTCACGGAAGAAAAACAACATCAAACTTTTAATTTATTTTGTCATTTGTGTTAGTCAAAAGAACTTGTATTGCGTTCATATTTTGTAACCATTTTGTCGTGATAGAGTCATTCTCTCGTGCGAGGAACGGTCTTGGTTCTACAAATATGTTTTCATTTGTAAAGAAGTTTTTAAATGTTTAGTTTTTTTATTAGAATACACTCGATCTATAGAAGTAACTGAATTCGCAAATATTTAGAAAAAAAAATTCAAACACGTTTTTGTGGCGTTATCTGTATCAAACATTATTGACTCGACGACTGTTTGGTCAAACTAAAAACAAGATTATACAGTTGATCCTTTCTAACGGGCTCCGACATTCAGTGCCAAATCAGAACTTGGTATCGTGAACACATGCTGTTTTATCCTTGTCCTACTCCAAACTCTGCGTCTTCGCCCTATATGAGACCCAGTAATTGCCTTGTTTGTGTCTCCGTGTGTCCTTGTTTGGATTTAGGGGTCTGTTTGGGTACGGTAGGTTTTCGCCTGGTGTATCTGTTACTGGTCACACGTACCTTGCCGTTCGTTTGATCACCACACACTGGGACACACGTTTAACGCTATCGTCAAGTTACCTGTTTAGTGTGTAATGAAAACAATTTGAAAGCTTTCATGGATTTTCATGATATTAAACCATTCAAAATATATTTTCTCTATATCTTTCAGGATCTTCCCTGGATTGAAAAGGCAAACAGAAAAAAAAGTAAGACTAATTTTCCACATATCTTGTTCCTTCAGTCATAAAATATATCGGAGTTACCTCCCTTTAAACATAAAAGACCAACGCTGTGTGTGTGTGTGTGTAGTGGGTGACCGTTATTATTTACGTAACTAAAGATACAATCCTATGTTGGACACTTTTATTGTAAATATTTTCGTCTTTATCAGGACTATCGGTGCTAGTGGGTCTATAATGACGTATGGTCACCTATTTAAGAGCGAGACGTACATACATTCAGTTTTCCTTGAGTATCGTTAGCTTACCTCCTCAACTTTTATTGTGAAAAGAAAAACGTATGTCTTGAAAATCTTCACACGATATGTATCTTCCATGTTGTATTTGTGCCATAAACGATTATCTTTCAATTATAAAATGATTTTCGGTACTTTTGGACAAAAATATCGCTTGCGCTTTCCACCATTAAGCTAACTAGGGCGCTGGTCCTCTGGGCGGGACGTGTTATCTTATCTTGGCCCGAACTGTCAACTCTACCAGGAATGGTTTGGCATAGTTGTGGCCAGACCACGAAGTCAGGAATCGGGAATGTCCATATTTACACCATATTTGCACGTACTGTTCGAAAACTACATTAACGTGCATTAGCACTGATAAAACTTAGAGACCATGGCTTGGTGACTGTGGTCACCCTTTTGACAGGCGAACCAACAGATCAAAATATCCCCTCCATTCCCCTCAGCGCTAATGGGAAGGCCGCCGTACGTTGGGGATTCCCTCCACCAAACTAGCTCCTTACTTTTTTCCATGAGTGTTATATTCGGATTCCTTGTCATAGTTTATTGTTTATTGGGTAATTTTCATTATGACAATACTTTTTACCCAGCGCAATTTCGCATATCTGCCTTTGCCTCCTCAGGATAGCGAGACATTGGTGGTTCTGTCTCCCTCCAGGGAGTAACTCGACATATCAGACACTGTCTCGTCCCCGGGTCAACTTGATTTGTATGACATTATCCCAGGTCTAGTCCGTCCTCGTCGGGATAATTTGACGGTCCTCATTTCGTCTCTCCCCCAGGGTAACTGGACATATCTGACTCGTCTAACTCGAGTAGTGATAGTCTGAACCTTGTCTGTTGCCCGGGATAACGAGACAGGTCGGTCGTTTCGGCCAGTGCTCATTACCGGAATATAATGAGGATGCTTTGTAGTCAAAGACCATAGGGCCACTTTGATGGCACCAGCACCAGTGGCCAAAAGGACGATGGTGTGTTTCCCATCAGTTGGTCGTCACTGTCGCTTTAACTTACTGTACACACAGCTCCCCCGGGTCCTGGGTCCCCCTCCCTCCGCAAACAAACGCCGGTGTTACACGTGTAATACCAGAGACTTCAATCGAGGACCAAATCTGTGAATTTGGAACTTGTTACATTTCAAAGTCGTTTTAAGTTTCGGTATTTTGGCTTCATTGATAACAGCTGATGGTGTTAGTGCTGTAGCACGCGGGCACGGGGAGAGCACGAGCCAAGCGTATCAAATATCGCGTGAGAACGGTTCCCACGTGCTCCAGTCGGCCACAAACTGCTCCCAGATGGTTTAGTGTGCCGGGTAAATTATGGCTGACATTCACTCATGTTAGTAATTCGAAAATGAGTTGTAATGGACAACCGTTTTTCTACATCAGTGGCTGAAACAAGGCACTGCTTAGCGCCAGAATGCAGACCATTTCCCTTATCCCTTGATTACAAGAATCTTAACATCCTCTCCCCCCACTCCCTTAGCTTTAAATTCTCCCCCTCTCTAAGCTTTAAATAGCGAATAGTAAAATAAACTTAGGGAGGTTGACATCTTGACACTCCGGGATGCCATGACGGATTGTGGGCCTGTTTCTGTTGACAACAGGATTTTGACAAACTTGTTCGTCTGGCAGTTTTCATGATCTTGGTATAAACAGCGCAAAGGGATAAAACAAAACTGAGGATGTACTGTATGTTTTCACAAATAAATGGCTACGGATGATTGTGAGTTTTTTAATTTAATTAATTTTGAAAGTAAAAAAATGAAGTTCGACAATTTCCACCATCAACGCAATTGCGTTAGAGCGTGTAGCGGTACCCTTATGGTGTAGTTATGGCGGCCCTCTCCCGGTACCTAATTACAGCTCGCATATATAGCACGTTGGTTTTGTTTGAATTTTTAAATTGTGCGAAAGACTTTTAATATTTAATGAAAGATTGGAGTAAACTGGTTGGGAAGGTTGTGCGGCCTCGTTCCCATGGTCACACTAGTGGCGATCACACTTGTCGTGTCATCAATGTCCGTTAAGGAGACATTGTACGTCACCAGATCTGCCTTAAAGTGACAGAATTCGTCCCAACACTTTGCAATCAATTTCTCTTAAAGTGACACAATCTTTCAGAATACCATGCTGTAACCTTCTCTTCGTGACAAAATCCGTCAGTAGCTTCCCCNCCCCCTCCTCCCCCCTTGTAACCAGACATGCTATTTTTGCCACCTGTTCCGAACTATTTTAGAATAACAAGATTCTGGCAAAGTTTATTTTCAAAGTAAAAGATCGTTCTTTACCAGAAAAAACTCAAGTTCGATACAGAACAATATCATGGTCAGACAATCAATGGTCAGGTACCTGACAATAAATTAAAATAGGAAAGAACAGCTAAGCACCAAACCCTGGTGTGTGTGTGTGTTACGTACTTTACGGTCACCTACGTCACCATATGGCGTGGAAAAGTGAAATGATTATGTAATAATTCTCTCCTGGAAGAAACAAAAACCATCCCGAATTCATATTTTTTGCAGTTATTAAGTAAAATTACGTTTTCATCTCGGGTTTAATGACGTTGGAGTTTGAACGGAGATTGCGGGAGATAGGTTTATCTGCGACTCCGCTGTTTGTAGATCTGTTGCCCCGGGGGTAGAGAGACTCCTCGTCAGTTTACGATTGTACAGCATCCTCACACTTTGTGTGGGGTGCTCTGATAATATGGCTGGGTCTTATCAGTAGACGTATAAATACTTTATGGCGTACGTATGGAAAATTCTTTGCAATATCCCTTGATAACATGTTTGAAATTTCTGGCATCGGTTCGAAAGTTTTGCTAATGTTTGAAACTGGAATAGCTTTCATTTTCGATATGATGAAAATTATCCCTGCGGCTTCATGAATGAAATTATACCGTAAAAAAATCAACGTTATGATAAGGCTCACCTATCAAGACAGTGCATCGCTTAGCTTGCGACCTTTGACATAAAAACACCTTGGTGCACTTTTAAGCACACCCGGAAGCGAAAGTAGCCACTAGAACTCCAGGTAATCGGTCCAAAACTGTTGTTTTGTTTATCGCCTTTGATTAAAACAAAGTATCGCACTCCATGGTAAGTACTGTAAAAAAACATGCAACGAATGCCGCTATTTCTTATCGTATCCAACATTTTCCATATACGTTAATTTAGAAAATACGTCTGTTCATCTAACCGAAAACAACTTTCCGTGGACAGAGGGAAGTGGATTTTTCAGACATGTGGCGAACTTCGTATGACAGGCTGTACCAATCATATGGCGACAGAACGGAAGTTGACCTATTCAATTATATGGCATCTGGGTTTCGTCAGAGTATATACAAGGCTAAAGCGATATCATGCTTTTTTACTTACATACACGTCTGTACGCGTGCCATCTTAGTAGATTGACGAATCACAGGCGACTTTTCGTTTTTGAGTTTGCGCAGTAGGACCGGAAGTTGAGGACACGGCTAAAATTTAGCAACCACACGAACAGGTTTTATTGTTCTCGATGATTTTGAGTTTCTTATAAAAACGTTGAAGGGTATCAGTCTCAATAGCATGAACTGTGCTTTAAAACGTAACACTGACCCCCTTTATACCGGGGTCATAGTCGGCCCCTAAATTCAAAGGAGCAGCTGGCGAAGGCCTGGCCGTATGTCCGGGGGTCGCAAAGAGCCCTTTGTTATGGCCCGCTAGGCACCGCCATCCTCTGTAATGCAAATATCGCCAACACCTGTTGCACCACCGAACTGTGTGTCGGGTACCGGACAAAGCTCGGTCCTACCTGCTCATTTGGTATCCTTCAAAATGATCAAAATTCGCATTTTTTAAACTAGTGATAGCTATAAGTCCCCTGTCCTTGTGTATATCGGGCGGGTCTATCACCGTTTATTAAAACTTATAAGAACGTTTTCCCCTTGAATTTTATTCTTATACGGTCTCGAGAAAAACCGCATAAACCGGCTATTTATAGCCAACATACATTCGTAAATGACGTATAAGTCGGTCGGTTGACATTAATAGGAGTCCCTAGTTGTAGGTTGTGCTGTTCTAATACAAATGAGACACGGCAAAATATTGAACTTGATCTTTTACGTCGTAGCCAGTGTTGAGTCAACAGATACATTGTCCACCTATTTTTTAAAATAAAACGTGATGTATATGATTTTTTTTATAATTCCACGGTATTCATTTCAAAAATCGTTCTGAACTTTATCCAATATGCCATTCCTGTATAGACTGAATTTAGGGTTAATTTCTTCATTAATGTAATAATCTTCTGTATTGACAGACGACAAGTCGTTCAAGCGTACCGGAATCAGTTCGCGGAAAATTGTGTGTATTTCGACTGTCGGTATTATAAAGTCAAGTCCCGCGTTTAATATTCCCAGCTTACAACAACACAGGTAAGGATAACACCTGAGGTCCCCACTTACCTTCACCCAAACAATAAGAACACCTGTTGTGACCGAACGATGACGCGGTGTATTCAAAGTTTATTATCCGCACATATATATTCACCGCTCGGTCTAAGACAAAGAACTGCACTGTGACGCCATCTGTTGCCTGTTTGTTCTCTAAGATTTGTTTGTTTTACCGGTTACGGGGCCCGGGTGTTGTGGTAGAGTACCTGTAACGGGAAAGGGCCACGACCAGTACCGTTACTGTGGCAGATGGCTAAAACCTTCAGCAGGTGACAACGCCATGAATAAAAAAAATACAGCAAAAACATCCTGGATCGAAACAAAGAGTATTCGCGCCAAACGGGCCGGAATTATCGTGGCTCATCACTGGCGCATTCCGGCACAGAAGCCGGCCGAGGTATTGCGAGACAATTATAATATCACACAAAAGGATATGCTAATTATTACTCAATTGACATGCGCAGGTTGTCAGCGCGATATCTTGCCGTACGGCGTTTGTAGGGGATGGAGTGTGGGAACCTTCTCTCTGCTCCCCCTCATTAAAATTACCTCACTTTATTATGCAAATCAACGAAATTGTGGGGTATCCTTTCCTTGAAATGCTACAGGCTAAAGTAAATAGTGTTTCCGTCGACCTCCATAATATGGCATAATATTATTGGTAGCGTTTATTTTTGTCACGATTTCGTTTTAAAATGTTTAATATTGTCCCACGGTTTTTCCCCCCTCAACCTTTGGTACTTTAGGGACAGGAATGGTGTTTTATTTAATCAGATATCACCTGCCCAATCAATCGACCCGGTTTCTGCCGCAACCAAATTGTCAACCCTTCATGATTTCGCACGAGCCAACTCTGATATCAAATGCACTGAAATTCATTATCAGAGGATCACCGTTATTTAGCAGATTCAAACAATATGTGTCATGATTCATAAATACAGAAAGTTCATATTTGTTTTATTGATAAATGAAGATGAAGTGGTCGGAATCAGCCTTGGTTTTCATCTTTTTATCATATACCTGTGTATATGTGTCCGAAAGAATCTTATATTATTCCCGCAAATAAGTTATATTAACAGTGCGCAGAATATAATTTGTCAATGAATATATATATAAACTTTCCCATTTCTTGTCAGTTATGAAGGGAAATTGACATTCGAAAAGGAAATACGAACGATTTAATCATACGTTAAAATCATAAAATGTCCTAGTGTGCTTCACATTTCATTATAGACTCATCGAAATATTGGACCTCCATTGTTAATTAACCGTATTAGAAACGTAATATGTGATCACATAATTAGATGCTCTAGCAGACCGTGATGTCATTTAACAAACTGAAACATTTATTTTTTCACACATCACATGATCAAATAATAGGAAGAATAATATAGTTTATTTTCAAATAGTCTGCAGAACATGTTACGTTTGGACCTGATTGGAAGGTTAATTAGTTTAATCAATTAATACGGCATTGTTTATCTGCACAGGTAATTAATCACTGCCCCTTTTATGTGTACTAACGTGTTTTCGGTCACACATTGATTTTGGTATATAGGAACAGCGGGTCAACTCAAACACGTCACCCCTACAGCCGCTGGGGAGGTGAGACATTGAGATGGGCCCTATAGAGTATATGTCGCCCTGGCCCCGTCTTGATCCTTTGGGTCCCTGATTAAGCCCCTTTCGGTGTTCCCACGGGTGAGCACTGTTTTTTTCTATAAACAGGTAGGTGTTATCTACCTGGCGCCGTAGCCCCTTGATTAGGGCACCTGGGCACCGTCGCGCGATCATCAATAAGCTAATCAATTAACACCCGTGCCTTGCTTTGTCAGGACACGGGAGATCGTTGATTTAATTAGCCACGACAATAGGTTTATCAACAGGTGAAAGTTACCTACCTGAGCACCTTACAATGGGGCCAAATTATCGCCACGGATCAGGCAACCCCTCAAAAGTGTCAGGGCCGATCGCTTACAAATGGCCGAAATCGTGGTCTGTCGCTGAAAATCCTTGTTTTCCGTACAGTAAATTGCCGGTATCGTTATACTAATAGCCTTAGCAAGGTACTACATCGGGGTCAGGTAACGATAACATGACCTTTTATCGGTATGATATAACAAATTGTAAAACTTATTATGAAAATATTATTGTTTTGTATATATATCCGTCGGGAAAATCTATGCAGCAGGTGCATTATAATTTTTATGCATATAAGATTGATGAATAACGGTACTTTTCTGATCTTAACTTCACCTGCTTCGTATGTCTCATGAAAATGAATAGTGTGTAATTGTCTGCTTTTCATTTTTATTTTAGAAAGGACATTTTGTAAGGAAAAAGAGATGTATTTTGAATTTAAAACATTAACGACTAAGGTTTTTATGTTAAGTTGCTATGGTAAACGGTCTTACCTGTGCGGTTTTTTTTACCTGTGAAGGTGTGTCTTTATACAGTGCGTGCTGTCTATCCATACAGCCTGCATATGAAGGAGCGACCTCATGTTTGTCAACTTTTAATTGCAGAAGGAAAATATATTTAAATAAAAAAAATCGTGACGTGTTGTGTAAGGGCAGTATGTGATTCATATAAATGGGTTTCGATTCGCTGACGCTACAGGTGCGAGACAGAAAGACAAGTGTGGTAATTCAATATATGGACGGCACTCATCATAAAGATATCTCTGCTATAGTAAATAACCTGTTGGTTTTAGTTTTCACCTATATGCAAATTACCTTCAGCTGGCGCGCTCAACGAGAAGATACACTCGAGTGCTTCAAGGTTGCCCGGCACACTTTGGCTCGTGCCGACCGCTGTCACCCGCCGCTGATTGGAGGAGTGGGAATCTAGGCTCCGCCTCTGTCGCGCGGCTAGATGGGGTGATTGACGAGGCGCACTCGAGCGAGACGCCCGCAACACGACGTACGTTTTGTAACTGCATCTTCTATGTAATGGAATGTCGAATATACTATCGTAGTGCAGCGCATCGTGCTATCGCTCAATCGCACCAACACGGTACCACGCGTTAGATTGTACTGTGCACGAGTAGTCCCTCTTACAGTTGTACTTAACACGAGAAAACCATCACTCCATTCGACATATCACTGACATAAGGACGAAACACCTGTATTGTAATTAACAGCCGAACATCTTAATTACAAATCACAGTAGCATCATAAATAGGGGATTACGGAGATGTTGGTTGAGAACAGGTACCTTTACACACAGACAGACACCTGTCAGTCTGACTAATTAGCACAGGTAATTACACACGGCTACTATTTCCGTATACAATTTCTTTGATAAGTTTTACTAATATTTAACCGTTGACAAAGTATTAATTTCCAGTGGGTTTAGGGGATGACGGTGATAAGATTTCGCCATTAATATTTTTTAATTGGATAATTTGACCTACAGGTCGTTACCAAGTTTCCTGGAGACGATCGGAGTTTCGAGTTCATCAGAATGTGAAATCAGTTTTTTTCTTTGCCATTGATTTAAGTTTGAAATAAACGCCCAGATGTCGAGACTATAAAGAGCCAAACAGGTGCCTCAAAAATATCTTATCCATCACGCCAGAATCATGAACCGTGTCTTCCCGCCAAAATTCGCCGTAGCTTTTAATTACCTATGTGTATCAGGCCGAAATTTATCCTCAAAGATGATGAATTTTATCTCGACTCGCAATCGTCGAATAATAAAACTGTTGCTTCAAACAGCGCGTGCCGCTCTCCTTATTTGGAAGGTAATTTGCATCGGTAAAGGCAGGTCAGAGCGACAGGTGTTTTGATAGGGACAGCTGAAGACACGGAACAAGTTGCTACCTCGACACAAACACAAAAGGCGCGGAGCGGCTGAGCACGTGCCAGCGTAGAGAGCCGATCTCGGAAACAACTTGTGGATATTTATGTTGAAAACAATGTCTCAAATATTAGGATTAAACTTCGGACTTATTTCTAATCAATCAGGTAGGTGATTGTTTTAGCCGTATAACGAAGGGGATGCTTCTCTGTCGTTTATACCTCCCCAATACCCTGTACCTTCAGTCGTGTGTATACGACACTTCACCGACAGATGTGTGCCCTATTTTTTTCCGGTTTGAAAAGGATCACGAACTTGACAACGATTTACCTGGAGTATTTACCTGTTTAAACCCTCCATCATAACGCTCGGAAGCCTTGAACCGCGTTGCTACCTTTATCCGTATAGCTAATATCCTAGGCATACAGATGTGTGTTTATTTTATAGCCGATACTTTTTGTTTGTTCGTTTTTGTTACCTGTGGCACTTTCTGCCTGTTGCACGTTCTTGTTCGTGTGTAAAACCGGCACGGACGGGCAAACACGTGTGCTTATGAAACGGGGCACAAATCGATTGTAATTCGTGAAAGAGTCGATCTTTTATCGAATTGAAGTCTTATGTGGAAAGGTATCGATATTTAAATTATGTAAACGTTAATTTGTGTATATAATGTAAACTAACAAATGGTAAAGTATTACCTATACAGGTAAGCAAGGATGTGGCGATTGTGTATAATGTACATGTGTCCTTGTGTATTAAGAACGAGACAATTGTCTAAGACAATATTCACCTGTACGAGTATATATAAAGTTAAACCAGTGTTTAAATAGGTTCAATTCAAACCTCTGAGTCCATTCGTTTATCACCGACAATCACTATTGTAGATAACTGTCAATCAACGGTGGGCGGAGCCTA
This sequence comes from Mizuhopecten yessoensis, assembly GCF_002113885.1. Classification (NCBI taxonomy): domain Eukaryota; kingdom Metazoa; phylum Mollusca; class Bivalvia; order Pectinida; family Pectinidae; genus Mizuhopecten; species Mizuhopecten yessoensis. The sequence goes on along the minus strand of NW_018408743.1, from coordinate 940,476 downwards.
GCCAGAACGAGGCCTTAGCCAGCTACCTACAATAATTTGTGCCGAGTACGACTAGTAAACATCAGGATGAGGGGGACGAGTACACGCTTCGTTGTGCTCTGGTTTATTACATTACAACTATCTATGGTAAGTCAGTTATTTATCTTTGTTAAACGTTATTCATCACTAAGTTTCATTTGTCTGTTTATTGTGATTTTATTTTATTTTTTATAATATTGTAAACCAACACCGTTCTACGCTACTTTGTATACCTACACCTCGGAGCATGATTCGACTACAAGCTAACGTACTATGTACCGGTACAAACTATAGTAGTTCTATATATATACATTGTTAATTTTTTGTATTTTATTCATTTTACAGGTTACGTGTACAGCAGTGTTCGAACTTAAATTATCATTATTTAAAAACGAGGACGGATTAAATACCGACGGTAATTGTTGTAATGGATTTCGTAAGGATGGGAAGTGCAGTGATACCTGTCGGACTTTCTTCTGGATCTGTCTTACGCATTATCAAAAGACGATACCCGACGATGCCTCTTGTACATTTGCCAGTGTTACAACACCTATTTTGGGATCTAACTCGGTGAATTTTAGTGCTCAACTGCCCGTCAAATTTGACAATCCTCTTGATTTCTCCATTCCTTACTCCTGGCCGGTAAGTCAGCATCAGCAGCTAAAGCGTTGTTTACACACTCGTAATTTGTTTACTGTGCAAGTCTTAGTACAACTGATCCTACACTTCCTTCAGTGCATGTAGTACACTTAGGAAACACGTAGTGTGGTTTTAGTTCGGCGACAGTTGGAGTTGTGTTTTATGACGTAGTAACACACTGTTGTGTACCCACGGCTCGTTGACAATCGCCATCAGTCTTCTACTGTCATGTGTCTCAAAACCAGTACAGTTTAAAAATTAGATCACATGTTTGACGGAGTATAGAAATAAATATAGTTATCATCATGTCAGTATAGTTTTCAGTATAGTTATCATGTCAGCATAGTTATTGTCATGTTACTATAATAACTGTCATATTAGTCGAGTTACTGTCTCATCAGTATGGTTATTATCACGTCAGTATGGTTATTACAATGTATAACATGCGTATAGTTGTCACATCACCTCAGTATAGTTGTTATATAAGTACAGTTATTGTCACAGTATAGTTAGTACTATGTCTGTATAGTTATTGTCTTGTCAATATAGTTATTGTAACAACAATATAATAATAATAATAATAATAGTTAAGTGTCGCAATTTAGTTTATGTTATATCTTTAAAGTTGCTGTCAGTGTAATTTCTGTTACACCGGTAATGCTATGGGTGTGTCTTGTTGCTGTGGTATCGCTATGGATATCTGTCATTTCGATATCGCTATGGAACAGTAAGATACCACAGTATTGATTTGCACTAAGTATACCGCTACGAGCGGGAAACAGCTTGCTATCCAAACCATAATACCTCGCCTTTCCTTTTTACTGTTAAGATGTCGGTAAACTCTTTTATCAGGATTAATTTTCATCTTTCTCTGTGTTTTAGGGTACTTTCTCTCTGATTGTCAACGCCTACCACGACACGACGCTGAACGGTCCCGCACAAGGTACGTATTCTACCCTTCCCCCTCGCCCCCTCCCCATTTCTCTTTTACAGCTTGGGACTTACCTCTCGCGTGGATTACTTACGATTGTGAAAACCTGGATATTCTGTGCCCATGATGATTCTGTGTTGGGAATGTACGCGTGTGTATTAAGTGATTGTGTAACGGACGTGGAGTCTATATCTACTGGACCCCCTCCCCTGGTACGCGGGGGTAACAGTCCCGCGACAGGGCCGTTAATATCGTCCCTTATCAACAAATGGCCCGGGGCACGTGTGTAAGCGGGCCTATGGATCTAATCAAAACGCGCAACAAAATGTCTGATGTAAAAAAAGCCTGGATCGTAATATGGGATTATGTGTGATGTTGGTAACCGTTTGTGCACTAGGCAAGCAACCAGGAAGTCGACGTGTTTTTTTCCTGTAAGGACGTGTAAAGGCCGTGCACTGTTGCAGACACGCGACCTTACCCCTTTTCCAAAAGCTGTCGGAGTACATTGGAGTAGTAGTACATATTGTAATAGGGGCGGTGTTTGGTTGTCGTCTGCAGGTCCGGATTTGGGGCCGTGAGACCCCGACACATGGCCGGTAAACAATAGCTCTACCGGCCTGATCTATAAACTCATCGATCCCTGGCAAATTGTCTTTGAAAACACCTCGGGATTATTGGGACATTGTATATACACAGAGCTTTGTAACACTATTTAGTCTGATACAGAGCCAGACTGGGTATCCACACACAAAATAGCTTGTACATGGACAGTTGTAGATCTCCACCCCGACCCCCGGGTTGCGTCAGCTTTCGGAGTATATATATATATATATTCCCATAAGACATAAGTCATGTCGTTGATCAGAACAAGGTCCCACTGGCGGGCACCTTATCCGGGGCGGGAGGTAAAACTAGGTACTATTAAACGATTGTTGAGATCGTCTGAAAACAAAGCTACTCCCATCTCCCTACCTAGATATTACCCAAACGTGATATATTCGCAGATGAATGCTACCTCCAGTGTCTGATGACTTTCCGTATCTAAGTCGCGCTTCCGTAATAGGAGTAGCAGACATGCTGAATTGACTATGAAACTGTCTCCTGATTCGTAGATCGAGTTATTGTCCAACATCCAATAAATACATACGATAACTGATGGACACGGATAGCATTCAGTATATATCCAAATCTGTCTAAAATAACTTCAAAAACATGTAACCAAACTGTATTTTGTCATCGATGTCATATTAATTTTGTAATTGAACGAGATTCAATCTAAAAACGTTTTTTTTTTTATACCAAATTTGGGTTTTAAACAGCAAACCCACAAAGGATATGAACATTTTGAGGATAACGCCCAATTCTTTTACATCAGGTCATAAACACGAGTTCACAACAATAACACATAATCTTCCCTATAAGCTTGTATGACGTTCACTGGGTAATGGTTACTGTTGTCAGGAACTATACTTCAAATCCATTTAGTTAAAATTGAAACGTAAACGAAACTAATCCCAAGAAGGTCGACCTTAACCAATGGTCATCTTACCAAAATAACATATTTTTCTGAACTGAACGCCTCCATTGTTTACCATTGCTAGTTGTTAGGAGTTTTCCCAGGGATTCCAGCGCTATACCCGAGCCGGTTTTTGTAAACACTACCCTTTCCCATGCCATCACTCACGTACCCCACTTTAATTTACTATCCAGCGATCGTGAAGAATAGGCCATTTTTTGCTCGAGTCGGGTTTAATTGTGTAGTATTGTGGGGGGAGAATGGAGTAGGGGCGCTTCATCAACAAAGGAGGGACCTGTAATTCTAGCCCAGTGTCTGGCAGGGGTGATGGTCATCCGTGGATAGCGTGACAATACGGATTAGGGTAGTGATGGAGGGGCACGCTCGCCTGGCCCCACCTGGGTCATTAGTAGTCCCCTCCTGTCACCTAGCCAGGTATCGTCCAGGTAGCGCGTTCTCACGCTCCCATGTCTGTCTATTTACAGGAAGCCCCAGAGAGCTCGTGTCGACCTTGAAGACACAGAGGTCATTGGATGCTGGAGGGAACTGGCTCTCGTTCACACACTCCACGAGGTATACGGAACTCAACTACAGTTACAGAGTATACTGTGACGACAACTATTATGGTTCCGAATGCTCCAACTTCTGTCGACCCCGAAATGACCCGTTTGGACATTACAGGTGTGACGAAACAGGCCAGAAAGTGTGCGTGGAGGGATGGGAAGGTCCTTATTGCGACAGAGGTAAATATATATACGTGTATGCTCAAATACTAGCAAATGTCTATATAATGTAAATAATCACAATTACATGTAGGATAAGATATATACTAGCTTTTAAATTAAGCACCATTTTACCTCCCCGTCCACACACGAAGCTCAAATTAACACATCTAGGCTCAAATTCACGCATCTGTGCTTAAATTCACATATCTAGACTGAAAAAAACATTTGTGGGCAGTAATGTTTGCAGACAAATGCACATAATCTCAAATATTCAAATTTAATGATAAGTATTTGGGTCGTAGGATAATGGCTATTACCAATTTAAATTTTTGTATCAACTGGCGACACATAGGTCCAGAAATACCCTCGAATATGCGTTTCTTCAGGCAGTACTCGGCTTTTACAAGTTATACACACATACCCACTCAATTTACCCTGAAATAGCAATGTTTGTGTACGCAATCCTCAAAATACGCTTGAATACCCGTTACAACAGACAACAAACGTCACATAACGAAATCGTTACAAGTTGTATGCGCTCCATCTTGTCCTGCGATACCCCCTTGGCATAGGTAGGCTGTAGTTCTGTTTTCTGTCTATTTCTTTGCATAAAATACACCCAGGGTGTGTATATAATCTCAAATACAACATGTTAGAATCGACAACATTTGATTTGAAACTGACATCATCTTAGTGTTCCGGTTGCCAGCCCCTTCTAGTGCATAGATTGTAGACCGTTATATCGTGTTAAGGTTGACATCACTGTATACCTGTAGAAAACATCCAAATCAACATCATTATATACCTGTAGGAATCGATCAAACCATTCAATCAACATCACTTTATACCTAGAGGAAACATCCAAATCAACATCCCTATATACCTGTAGAAAACATTCAAATCAACAGCACTATATACCTGTAGAAAACATCAAATTCAACAACACGATATACCCGTAGAAACCGTTCAAATCAACATCACTGTCACTGAACAATTTTACTACATCAAACTCGACATCACTGTAGGAAACATTTGGGTCAATATCACTGTATGTAATGAAGACTCAAAATCCTGGATCACACTACAATGTATCCGAGTAAGATCAGCATTACCGTAAATATGTCGCCACCTAGTTAACAGCAGTGAGGCTGTGTAGATCATGTAATAGCAGTGGAAACAAAACATGCCTGTAATATTACTTTCAAAAGAATGTACCAACCAATAAACCAGACAAAAGCCAGCTAAACAATACACGCTCAACATCTCCGGCACTGCCTACGACAGCATACGTGTGGTCAATAGACGCTATAGAATTGCAAGTCTGTACACAAATTTGTCTGAAATACAACACGTACAATTGTAGTTCAAACATTTAGCACCCATTCTTCATTTTTACTTCTGTGAACGAACAATAATGTATACGACAAAGTATTAAATACTTTCCTGTTATATTGGCACTCTAATTGAATATATTCGAATTATGTCATACATCATACAGAGGGAGACAGCTTTAAAGTTTTTAATAATATCCGCGTGTAAAAGTGTAAATGTTGAATACTAGAAAGTGGGTATGAGACGTTTCCCACCTGAACTAGATAGCATATCAAATATCCAATGAAACGTAGCGTCTGTGCCATCTGTTGCTTCCCGCCCGATAGCAGACGACTGACTCCACCGTAATCTGCCGACAAACCTAGCGGACAATTATGACTAGTGTTTTATCGTAAATCAACCAACTACCTTTAAGTAAAACCGTGGAATGGTTAGAAAATCGATTGCTCAGAACAGACATATACACGCGATCATGTGAAAGTTTGCCTATGGTTTTCCCGTACAGCGAGATGGTACACCAACCTCATCAATAAAATATTGTATGATGGTTGTGTGTTTCCACGTTTACCTGCCCAACAGTGGCTGTCGTAGTACCGGTGTTTTAGATGTAGTAGCGAACCGAACACGCCCTCGGGTAAAAATTACGGTGCATGAGCGCGACCCGATTTGCATGAATCGAGAATTGAAATGTTTTGGTATATGACCACAATAGCGAGCTCTGTGTACGTGTCTACCCGTGGATGTCGACAGCTGGGCGAGCATTCCGTCACTCGGTTCCGTACAATGGCGGGCAGCTGGCCTGCTGACTACTGACTCAGTCCTAGCCTACAGATGTCACTGTGCAGTTTACTTCCCATAGCTAGGCATTGTTATCCCCTCCACACGTGCAAACAAAACACATTTTCGTGCACATGATGATGTTTATAAGTACTACCGTACAATACACGCGCGTACATATCAATCACTTACAACAGCGAGAAATGACAAACACTTAGTACACAGTAGTATTAGCACACAGCAATGACAAAAACACTCATAACATCATACATTGAACCAAATTATATCTCTTGAAATATTTTTTCACGGAAGCAAATTAGAAACCTGAAATAATTGTTATATATTAGTTCTGACTGTTTAAAGTTATGACTGACTTAAATGTTAGATATTATCGGTTCGCTTTAAAACTTTTATAACGCAGAACAAAGGCCCGGTCTGGTGGGGGATACTGGTCACCCCATTACCGCTCCCAGACCAGGCTAGCCGCGCACGTGTTTTTTAAGAAGCCGAGTTTTAATTGAGAACACACTGTATGTAGGATGTTTAGATTACTTTCTCAGGAAATTAGAAAATAAAAAGTCGGGTGATAATGGCGTTATAATGAACAGGTCGGGTTAGGAGACCGTCAGATACACATGAAACATGCAATGTTGGGTCGCCAGCTTTTCTAATAAAGTGTGTTCCGAGTGATCCATGTTAAACAAAGTTTAATGGTAGAACTTTTCTCTCCTTTCAGCAATCTGTTTACCGGGTTGTCATCCAGACCACGGCTTCTGTGACGCCCCGTACGAATGCAAGTAAGTTGAAAAACCGAGTTTCTCTTCCCAGGCACGCACTAGCAACCCCTCGCGCTCGGCAGCCATGATTGATTTGAATGAGAAAACAACATTCAACTGATGGCGTTCTCAAGCCATAGTTTGTAACGAATCGTTGCGTTGGAGGATTGCATGTTTAGTGTGAACATATTCATACCGTGAAATGCACGTGCTGCCGTTTACAATTCTTACAACTTGTCAGCTGATATGATCTAGAGCCACACCAGTTCTGCCTATAGTTTTACTAAATAGCAGTGCACGTACCAATCGAGTCTACACGTGCTAGCTGCCCAAATCGTTCACGTGTAGAATAGGTTTCCCCACTGAAAACCATCTCTGGTGGCAGGCACTTGAAACTTTTATGAGTAGCCCTGTAAATGATTTAATGCACTTCCATAAATGTCAGAACAGTTTGAATATAGTATCCCTTTTATCCTTAATACAATAATGAAAACAACATTTCTGACCACTGCAAGAGTTTCAAAGACCATGACTGGTTTAGATAGTTTAAGAGTTTTGTTAGACACTGAACCGAATATATAATAATCAAAACAGTGTTCTTGTAATCATCATTATTTTTGTTAAGCTATGATTTGAGTGCTAATGGTTGACCTGGTGTTTCAGTTGTCGGATGGGCTACAAGGGTACGTTCTGCGAACAATGCGAGAAATACCCCGGATGTATGAACGGCACGTGCACGAAACCATGGGAGTGTATCTGTGAAGAAGGCTGGGGAGGACTCTTTTGCAACCAAGGTACGACATCTTTACAAAACATTAGATCTAAATGTTAAAATTAATAGAAACAGAATTGCTGAAAAGGCTAGCACTGTAATAAAAAGTATTCTGGTATTTAGAAACAGAAACTTTTCTGATTGTAAAATGCTGTGTCGTGCGTTTCCAAGCTCATTAATATGAATTTAAAATATCCATGAAGACATGATACCGACATCTTGTAATGTTTTCGGGTTTATAACGTTGAACAAGTGTAAACGCTCTCCTCCTCACATTGTGTAGTTATTGCTGGTTTGTGATATGACACCCTGTCACAATGTCCCTCTCTTCTCTTACAGATTTGAATTTCTGTACCCACCATTCGCCCTGTCGTAATGGTGGAATCTGCACAAACACCGGTCAGGGGAGTTACACTTGTACCTGTCAGTCCGGCTTCATGGGTACCAACTGCGAGATCGAAATGGACGATTGCGAACAACAGCCATGTCAAAATGGCGGCACCTGTCAAGACTCGGGGACCGGCTACAAATGTAAATGTCCCGACGGTTTTACGGGCAGACGATGCGACACTCTAGCGGTGTCGTGCGAGAATGAGCCGTGTAAGAACGGTGCTCCATGCGAGAACACAAACACCAGCTACAGATGCACTTGTCTTCCCGGATATACTGGGTACAACTGTGACGCAGAAATCAACGAATGCGCAGCCTACCCCTGTCTGAACAGTAAGTTCAACTATCAGTTTTTGGTTTACTGGTTCAAATTCTGACTCCAATTGGAGTGTCGTCTCATAGATGCTTTCTCATTTTCACAATAAGACGCAATTGTTCTTAGCCTTCTGGGTAATAGGGTTTGCAGATGTGGGTAGAGTTGTGGGTAGAGTTGTGTGGAAATGTGTCCTTGGAATATGCCTCTGACACCACGGGTTGTAGTGTTTCGGGTTGTGTTACCATGGGTATTTGTATATCTTGTAGGTGTTTTGATGTATAATTTGGTACCACTGGTATTGGTAGTGGTACCAGGTGTAGTGATATCTTCCTGGAGCACGCTGTAGTGGTAGATTTGTCCGTGGTAGGGATTGCAGAGTAACTACTGTAGCATATATGTCTCTGGGTTAGTAGGGTACTGATTCTGGCACGGTAGTTGGAACACAGCAGGTGTCGCTACAGTAGTACGAACTACTGGGATACCAGCACAGCTCTCAATAACACACGCTCACCGATTTCACTACAAACACTAACCATCTTAGAAATGGACTTACTATCTTTCAGTGCACTTCTTACGACCTTGGCATTTCTCAGTTTTGTTGGAAATACATGCCGTGCAGGTAGATTTTACACGCGTCTTACTCGTTCCAAATGAGTTTGCTGGGATCATCATGATTTTGGGTCTCACTTGTCCACTAGTTTTACTTTAACCTGTAATACTCCCAGTGGTTTGACTGGGACCGTGTTCTGTGTAGGTGCTTGTGCTTTGTAATGGGGTTTGCTGCAGCCTCATCCATTCCAAGTTTAACAGGACATCCACATTCCAGCGTCAATAACAATAACACGGGTTTACGCACAAATACTACCACATGGCAGATATTGTGCATTGTAGGTATTCCAGTATTGATCGCGCTGTATATATGCATTGGCATGTGGCTAAATGGAGCAGAGATTTTCACATAGTCTGTGTATGAAATGTTGGTCCAGTTTCCTACCAGGAATAGATCTCGTATGCCTACTACAAACGAGACCGGGGAACCCTTGTGCAGTTGGGAGCGATTTGTTGCCTTTGTTGTTGTTGTTGTTGAGACAAAGAAATACAAAAATGCTTTTCATTAAATTACACTGGAGAAGAAGAAAAAATCCTCTACTGTTTTCTGGGGCTTGCAGGCAAACATATGTCTCGCCGTCTGTTGTAAAAGGCCTCGGGTGTCAATCCAAGTTTGAAACAACAGAAGGTTTGACAGATTCTTGCCATAGTAGTTTTGTTTCTCCCTTGCCAAACAGTTTACCTACAGAACAAGGCCAGATACTGCCGATGGCTTCATAGCAAAACAAACAAAAAACTGTCCAGTTAATGTAATGTATCTGTATTGGTGTGATTGGTTATGTGTTTATCACGGGGAGATTGATGACAAATCGATAAGGTTTCTGGGCCAGGCCAAAGTAGGGTAAATCAGTTGTACTCTAAACAACAATGGCCAGTACTCTTACCGCACTCAAATGGCCAGGACGTGGTCCATATATCAGTTATGCAATCATGCACTTTATATGTTCCACATTACGGCCTTCTCTTATGCAATTTAGATTGGTTATATTGGTGTGTGTGTTCTGTTGCCTGTAACCCAGGGAGGCTTTATTGCCCACTTTCCATCTGTTCTACGATCAGTCAACCATTACCTATACAATTGAATTAACGGTCCATGTGTTTTTTCCCTGTTACAGAAGGCCGATGCGTGGACGAATTGAATGGCTACAGGTGTGTGTGCGCGGTCGGATTCCAGGGCCAGCACTGCGAAGAGAACATCGTCGATTGCAAGCAAAACACGTGTTTGAACGGAGGAACGTGCAGGGACCGAATCAACGGGTTCGAATGCCACTGTATTCCCGGCTTTGTGGGATCGCTGTGTCAAAAGGATGTGGACGACTGCGAGCTCCGGCCATGTTCCAACGGTGGCACGTGCCACGACAAGGTCAATGACTTCACGTGCGATTGTCTCCCGGGTTTCACTGGCAAAGATTGCCGCGTGATTAAGAACGAATGTGAAAATGACCCTTGTAAGAATGGCGGCAGTTGTATGGATCTCCTTAATGACTTCCAGTGTTTGTGTCTGTCCGGTTTTTCCGGCAAAGATTGTAGAATTACGGACGACACGACACCTAACCAAAACGGCTCCATAATAAACGTGGTCAACGAAATCAAACAGAGTGCCGAGGAGGAGATTACCATGATGCAACTTGTGCTTATCGTGTGTCTTGGTGTCGGTATCCCGCTTCTCCTTCTCATCATCGTTGTGATCTTCTTCCTGCTGAGGAAGAGGAACCCCAGCCCCGCGGAACCACACGCGACAGAGAAGGAGCAAAATCTACAAAACAGTCATATCAACAACAAACTAGAATCGGGCATATTTACGACGGGTCCACTGCCACAGAGTGGTCCTGGCGTGTCCAATGTGAAAACAACAAACGAAGACAATGACTTCAACACGTTCAAACCGGGACACAGTAGTTATTACGAAAAACCAACAAATAAGCAGTTTCTGTATAGCAAAGACTTAAATACAGAAAAGTTTGCAAAGACTCCCCCTCCTCCCCCGCCTCCCAAAGACATTAACATTAAACATAGTGAGTGTTACGACACCGACAACTCTTCGGGGAGTAACTCCATAAATGATGTCAGGTAAGTCTTTTCGTCTGTTTACTTGATGTTCTCGTCCTCAATACTGGTGACAAAATTCGTGCCATATTGTTCTCTACCAGATATTTCGTCTTCATTTGCCGTGGGAAAAATCTTGCTGACAAGTCAGCTGATAAATTCCAATTAATATTTTATCAGTTACGCTTCTTCCAAGCTGTTTGATGCCGATACGGCTTAGTTAATGAGATACTGGTTGGATTCAGCCATGCTTATTGTGACATGATCGAATGTACTAACGTGACCTCTTTTTCTATTTTTCAGTTGTTACAACACAGACATACACATCATTGGGAGTTCTCGGACACTTAGCAAAGACACAAATAGACACTCAGCCTCCATATTGGAGCAACACGCGCAGCACGTGCCTCCGCCCCATCATCCGCACGTGCATCGACAGTCGTTTTACGGTGACGAGGTGCTAGCGACGGAGGTATAGCACCTCTTCAAATGGACACCTTTATACATTTCCATGTCTCTTGCAATATACCAGGATGTAATAACTATTCTTTGCTAAACAGATATGCATATTTTGGAATTTTGATTTAAAGTGCCTTTTGTGTTTTTTTGTACAGTGAAATTAAGCGCGAAATATTGTTTTTTTTTCACATTGATACCAAATTTAGATTTTGGAATTGTGGATGTTTCTGTCTCCCGGAGCGGCGCACTCAGATGGGAATTATTAGGCTAAAAGCCAGATTATGCAACTCTACTTTCGCTGAGTGGACGGCAAGGCCGTAGTTTCTGTTGACATAAGTGTGCTCCCACTTTGGACAATGTGTATGTGTTGGTCCTCCAGATATCGGTGCTTGAGCCATCTGTCACTATGGGCACTGGCCTGCTTGACCACAATGGAAATATCGGACAATGTATAAAGATATAAACGCTGGACACACGAACTTGTGATAACTTTGTCAATCCATCCATTTAGATTTATTTATTGGCTGATTGTGTAGGACCGGAAGTGACTGGTTGTCCTGGTCACGTGACCAAACATGGCTACTATGTTTTTCCGTTTCTGCATGGACATTTCTTAATTTTGTTGAATCTTTGCATGAAGACGTTTTGTTGAAAGTTGTGAATGTGTTTTTTTCGTGTGCGTGGAAGTGTTTGTTGATTTGACTGAGTTGAAGATTGTTTTTGGTAGTGTGCAAGTGACGGTCTATATTGAATATTAAATGAGCAGTATTTAATTACTTCCAGCCAACGCATAGAATAAATAGGGCATGCCGGGATACATTTTTGTATATCATGGGATTTTGTTAATTTTTATCAGAACCGAGCACTTGTTCAATACATTGTTAAAAAGCAAAAATCTATAACTATTTAGTTGATAATGTTGATGGAAAACATGCTTGTAAGTGTTATAATTTATTGTATATTTATTCCATTGGCCAGCCGGTGAGAATCCCGAACAATTCCACTGCGGGGACATACTTACTGAAATCACTATGTGGAACCAAAGGCGCTCATCATTTATATTGAACAAAGAACGCTGAGATCGTGTGCACCTCGCTGTCCATTATTTATGCCTCCTTTCTCCGTTCTTCTTATCCTCTCATTCATACAGGTCTGGGTAGTAGCCAGGCGATTTTTTATAACGTACAACATACATCTTTATCCTTCCCCCAAATTCCCTAACGGACGAGCGAGTTTGCACACGGCCTTGGTAAACGGGCGTGGCAGAAAGTAGCCACGTCCTCTTCCATCATTCCAATGTACTTATATGGGAACAAGTAATGCTTGTCTCCAAAGTAGTTTTTTCATGAGATTTCATCTGCTGGAGCGTCGTAACTACATATCACATTCGAATTGTTCATGTCCATTTTCATCGCTATTTTCATCACTTTCATCTGATGAGTTAAACGGTTGCTCTGTCGTTACGTTGGTTACATAGGGGCGTGGCTTGTTGCCATGGCGCCCGCGACTAATTGCCTGTGATGTTGTACATAGAATGTATATTTATAGAAGAACCGGATGTATATATATCTGTTGATGCCATTATTATCTAGTGGTAATTCACACCATCATGAAATAATAAAAAGGGTCACAATTGACTATTTTTCAAAGAATTTCAAATCTTCACTTTTTTTATCACAACTATTTTATTCCATCACACAAGCTCAAAGGTGGTTCATACATATTCAGATACTGTTGTTTTCTTCATTTAACCATTGAAAAGAAAATTACCGATTACTGTGAAATGAGAATCACGGTGAATTTGACTTACAGTACGTTGTATTATATGCAAAGCGTATGTTAATAAAGTTCGCAAGTGTTTGTTATCTCTCTTGGAGATAAGAAGCCAGGTATAAATAGAAAAAGATCCTCCTATGATTCCGGAATACTTCGTCTTTTTCCGACAATCTCCGTATGTGAAAATTATGAAATTGTTCAATTGTTTATGGCCGAAGGGGGATCTGCTTTCATTGCAGCACCTTAGTAACAATATTTTCTCACGTTTGATTTTATGATTAAATTGTTGATAGCTGTTGTTGAATAGTTTCCGTCATTCTTCCCGCTTACGCATTGCTAAGCTAATCGGCCTTTGAGGAATTTTACCGGGTTATATACACATGACAAACACGCGGGGCCTGTGGTCCAAGATCGAACTGTTTACAACGCTGTACCCAATAGTCATAGCGCAACATCTGTAAAGAGCACGGCTGATTGACAGGATTAACCAAACTCATTTGAATATCAGTGGATTAACGTAGACGTATTGGTATACACATAAATAAAGTTAAATGTATGCATTTGTTCACTGGCTCCTGTAGAGATCGTGTGACATTGTTCCGAGAGCTGTTTTGTCACGACTCGCGGATGATGGGGATGGATTCTAGGACTGGAGTCAACATAGGAGATGTCACGTGCATTGTATGAATGAAACACGAAAAGAGGATTACAGGACCAGGGATATATGTATAGATCATAGGGTCTTGAGAATCAGTACAGGATGTGTTTGGGCTCTTCCTGACGTGTAGGGAGAGGTATAGGAAAGGTGCTAGGGAATTCTGTTGAAATATGCACCTTAAATGATGGTATATGTGTTTTTTATAGAGTCATGAAGTTAACCCGTGAAATGTATAATAACGAATTTAAACTCAGTAACTGATTCTCAGGTCCCTGTGGTATAGATTACAATCACTACCAGAGTTGTTGTACAATCACCGGACATCGAGCGTGCAACAAATTCTCTTTATTTGAAAATAAAAATATAATAGCTCATGGCCGCATGAAAAAAAATCCCCAAAAATGTAAGGACAATGCGAAGTCTGTGATGTTTTTAAGAATAAAGCATTTCTTCTTTAAATGCCCTTTGAAAACCATTAACAAAAACTAAAACATGTTGACATAACATCCGACTCGGACAATCTGGCTGTTAGTCTCTCGTCTGACAATCTCCGTTAAACAGTCCCTAGAACTGGAGAGAGTTAGCCAGCATATATTGTACGGTTTCTAGACTTTATTATGTTGTAATTTTGTTGTTCTGTCCAACTTGCCATTAAATAACATGATATAATTATAACTGAGCTAAACATTTAAATTAAGTGGAATATAAAATAGAAACATGGTCGACAGGATTCATTTGCGAAACGTACTGTTATGGAGAGGTTTTGATTTATCAGTCGTTATGGCTGATTTTGAGCCACTAGCGATTCGCTTACGGAAGCTCGCAATAGGCTGCGTCATCATTATTACAGTTGAAATAATGAGGGGAAAAAACCCACGCTAGCAAGACGAATTTAGATGTCAGCACGTACCAATATAACGATGTAGTACGTAATGTTGCTGGATAAGTGTAGTGTCGTTTTAATTCAAAGTGAGGAGATCACAAATTGTGTTGCTGTGACAACAGAATAGCTTCACAACTGGAATCAGATGTTTAACATTAAAATCCTCTTAGACATGGTTTTATGTACGACATTCGTTTATGTGACTACAGTTTTGATTTTGTGTACATCACACGTGCGACACGTGACCAAAGCCGTGAATTGTGCACGTCCACAGTCACTACAACCATGGTTTTCTGTTCGTCACATGTCACAGTGACTAGGACCCTGGTTTGTGTGCGACACTGAATAGAATCGAAGTTTGGTGCAAGTCAAACGTCACAGTGAGTAGGGTCATGTTTTGTGTACGACACATTGAATAGAAAACAAAGTATGGTGCAAGTCAAACGGCACAGTGACCAGGATCATGGTCTGTAAACGTCAAAGTAAACAGAACCGAAGTAGTGTGTACGTCACGTCACAACATCTAGAATCTCAACTGTACAGTTGTAAACACTCAGTTACAAAGTTGGACAAAAACAAAAAAGATTTGACGACATTCCACAAGGCAATATTAAGACAGTTCACAATAGTATCTAGCGACTAAAGTACTTTTGGATGAGCAGGTTTTCTGCATGAAAACCGTTACACAGAATTCTTATCAAATGCAGCCAAAGTTTTGACAATTTTTGTTCTAAGTAAAATACCAAAGACTCGAGATCACAGGATGATTGTTCAACAAAAACAATTGTCTGCTACCGTCAAAGTGTACTGAATGAGATACCCGCGATCTTGTACCTACTTTTATGAGTCTCTGATACATATCCAACTCGTTATTCACGAGACGACCGATCCCGACGTGTTACATCATGATCAGCCGCAGTGACATCCACAACTCGACCAGGAAGTACGCAGTAGTGGTTCCACGTAGAACCTGTGGTCAGCTACGATACGGAGTTCGTTCATTACATGAAACTTCTTAATGTCGAAGTGAATGAAACCCAATTTTTGATATATAGAGTTGGCTTATTGCATCCAACTTCTTTAGGTCGAAGTAAATGAAACAAATGTTTATGAAACGGAGTTAGTTTATTACATCCAATGGCTTCATTATGTCGGAGTGATTGGAACACTTTTTTATGATATGTAGTTTGTTTAATTACAACACGCCTCTGTATATCGAAGCGATTGGAACAGATGTGTATTCCAGATATTTGGGTTCAGATTCATAACAATTATCTAGCGCCTTACCAAACTCGAATTCGAAATAAGTATGATATATCAAAAAAAAAATTTTTTTAGTTTAGTTGATATTAAGACACAGGCAAAAAAAAACGTTCGTTGTAGTTTTAAACCATTTTGACATGTTATTGTTATGAAAGCACAAGATTAAATATGCGAAAAGTTTTAAATCTGGTTTTTTTTTCATCAGACAAGTTCTAAATTTAAACTTATCTATTCGTGGTGCATTTTTAAAGGCGTCTGTTAATTTTTAGTGGTACCAGTGAAATTTTCTCCACAGTATACAAAAATATTAACACTTACAGCAACAGACCATTTAACTTTACATACGGTAAGTATACAACTTGTTATCACTAAAGAACCCTCTTGTACTGGTCGGACATACCAGTACAGCAGTACTGGTCAGTTCTGGAGTGACCTTTAGGTGACTTGAACACCAAATTGTACGAAGAGGAAATGGCCACTGCAAACACTTCACAACCAAAGGTTGTTTGGTAAATCAAAGGAAACAATCAGAAAAACCGCTACTTCATCTTATTAGGGATTTCTTAAGGATTAATTAAAGCCTTAGTTTTAATTTCCTCCCCACTGATTGAAAAAGTGAGACATAGAAAAGACTTGAAACGGATGCACAAATTGGTAACAATTAGAGCTAAGCCTGTGGCGAGAGGACGAAATGAACCACTGTCAGATAGCTGGGTTTAGAAAAGGACGGTAACGCCCCTTCACCCACAATCCTCACCACGAGGTGGTTTTGGTGACGTCATACTAGCACAGTTGCTTTGAAGTTATTTTGTTAGATATAAATTTAAAAAGACTATGTATTAGTAAAAGTCCAGCAGAACACTGATGTGTCACCGAGAACATGGCGTGGCACATGTATACCATCAATGGGCCACCGTAAACATGAAGTGGTATATCATTACAATGGGTCACAGTCAACATGGTGTTGTATACCATTATTGGACATGTCAACATGTTGTGGTTTACGATCACATGGTGTCACAGTCAACATGTTGTGGTTTACGATCACATGGTGGCACAGTCAACATGGCGTGGTTTACAATCACAGGTGTCACAGTCAACATGGTGTTTACAGTCACAATAACCTACAGTCAACATAGTGTGGTTTACGATCACATGGTGTCACAGTCAACATGGCGTGGTTAACGATCACATGGTGTCACACAGTCACCATGGTGTTTACAATCACAATAACCTACAGTCAACATGGTGTGGTTTACGATCACATGGTGTCACAGTCAACATGGCGTGGTTTACGATCACATGGTGTCACAGTCAACATGTTGTGGTTTACAATCACATGGTATCACAGTCAACATGGTGTTTACAGTCGCAATAACCTACAGTCAACAGGTAGTGGTTTGTGTAGTATGATATCATTACAATGTACCACAGTCAGCATGGTGTGGTTTACAATCATTAGACAAGTCAACATGGTGTGGTATAACATCACAATGTACCACAGTCAACATGGTGTGGTATAACATCACAATGTACAACAGTCAACATGGTGTGTTATACCATCACAATGTACCACAGTCAACATGGTGTGATCTACCATCACAATGTGCCACAGTCAACATGATGTGGTATACCATCACAATGTACCACTGTCAACATGGTGTGGTATAACATCACAATGTAACACAGTCAACCTGGTGTGGTATACCATCACTATGTACCACAGTCAACATGGTGTGGTATACCATCACAATGTGACACAGTCAACATGGTGTGGTATACCATCACAATGTGCACAATGTACCACAGTCAACATGGTGTGGTATACCATCACAATGTTCACAATGTACCACAGTCAACATGGTGTGGTAAACCATCACAATGTGCCACAGTCAACATGGTGTGGTAAACTATCACAATGTGCAACGGTCAACATAGTGTGGCATAACATCACAATGTACCACAGTCAACATGGTGTGGTATAACATCACAATGTACCACAGTCAACCTGGTGTGGTATACCATCACAATGTACCACAGTCGACATGGTGTGGTATACCATCACAATGTTCACAATGTACCACAGTCAACATGGTGTGGTATACCATCACAATGTGCCACAGTCAACATGGTTTGGTATAACATCACAATGTACCACAGTCAACATGGTGTGTTATACCATAACAATGTACCACAGTCAACATGGTGTGGTAAACCATCACAATGCACCCCAGTCAACATGGTGTGGTAAACTATCACAATGTGCAACGGTCAACATAGTGTGGTATAACATCACAATGTACCACAGTCAACATGGGGTGGTATAACATCACAATGTACCACAGTCAACATGGTGTCGTATACCATCACAATGTGCCACAGTCAACATGGTTTGGTATAACATCACAATGTACCACAGTCAACATGATGCGGTATACCATCACAATGTGCCACAGTCAACACGGTGTGGTATACCATCACAATGTACCACAATCAACATGGTGTGGTATACCATCACAATGTACAACAGTCAACATGGTGTGGTAAACCATCACAATGTGCCACGGTCAACATAGTGTGGCATAACATCACAATGTACCACAGTCAACATGGTGTGGAATACCATCACAATGTACTACAGTCAACATGGTGTGGTCTACTATCACAATGTACCACAGTCAACATGGTGTGCTATAATATCACAATGTACCAGTCAACATGGTGTGGTATACCATCACAATGTACCACAGTCGACATGGTGTGGTATACCATCACAATGTTCACAATGTACAACAGTCAACATGGTGTGGTAAACCATCACAATGTGCAACGGTCAACATAGTGTGGCATAACATCACAATGTACCACAGTCAACATGGTGTGTTATACCATAACAATGTACCACAGTCAACATGGTGTGGTATACCCTCACAATGTGCCACAGTCAACATGGTGTGGTAAACCATCACAATGTGCAACGGTCAACATAGTGTGGCATAACATCACTATGTACCACAGTCAACATGGTGTGGTATAACATCACAATGTACCACAGTTTACATGGTGTGGTATACCATCACAATGTGCTACAGTCAACATGGTGTTTACCATCACAATGTGCTACAGTCAACACGGTGTTATACCATCACAAAGTACCACAGTCAACATTGTGTGTTATACCATCACAAAGTACCACAGTCAACATTGTGTGTTATACCATCGATCACATGGTGTCACACAGTCACCATGGTGTGGTATACCATAACAATGTACCACAGTTTACATCGTGTGGTATACCATCACAATGTGACACAGTCAACATGAGGTGGTATAGTTTAATTCCTGTAATATTTAACTTTGATATTGCGTCAGTGTATCTAGTGGCCTACATTGTGATACCTATACTACGGTAGATTAAATACTGTTAGCTGATGATGCTGACAGGCGTACCTGTGACACGTGACCTTGACCCTAGCAACACCTGTTGCAACACCTTTTACAAATACATTCGTGCCTTCGGAAATCATTGTGATGTGGTTCCTGTGCTAAACAAACTAATGACGTACAGTGTTGGCCACATGCAATAAGCGTACACAGCGTTCGTCTGTGTAGTTGTCTAAAGTACAGATTCAGTTGTACTAACGACGGAAATACGTATAACCAACACTTAAACATAAATTAATGACCTTATCGGGAATTTAGGTAAACTACATAGACAAATTGGAATACATTATAAACAACTTTTTTTTTTAATTCACATTTTAGCGTCAAGTTAATATTGATATTGAAACAAAACATGTTTTTTGTACATGATGTTTTTTTTTTTTTAAAGTATGATAAATAGACCGCCCTGGTGAAATCTGCCATATCGTATCCACTTAACACTTAACACCATTTATTGTACAGCTTACCAACTAGACCAAAGATTATTGGGAGCCAGACGAAACAATACCAACCCAGAGGATCTATTAGTTACCAGTATAAACCATGTTTACTAATAGTCCGGTTTGTTTGTTGCCCGTGTGACTAGCCCAACACCGACGCTACGACAAAGCCTCGGCATGCTTTCTCAACGCGTACAAAAGCTTTTTATTGAGGCAGAGAAAATCCAAACACTGTGAATATTGAATCAATAACGCTGGAAGCAGCCAAATGGCTGTCGTGTTCATCAGGTATATCATACCGGTGACCAGGTAGGCTATCCAGGCTCTATCAAAACAGTTATACTTCATGTGTTTGCTTTAAGGAGAAAATGGCATCGATCGCACGAATACTGGATGACACTGTTCGCCCTCAGTCATAACGCTGAGACAAAATCACAAAAATCATTTAAAAGTTACTGTAAATTTGATTGGCTCAGCAGTCAAGCGATTTGCACACGTGACTAAGGACAATGACGGCGCAGCATATCACTCAAAACAGAATCTAGGAGTTTATAATCTCGATCATCCCGTTCTGTTTCCCCAGCTTACAATCCATGTGTAATCTGACTAACTCACTAATATGTCTGTCATGCGTAACTTTGCAGTTATGACAACAATCACAGTACCGGTTGTGCGTATTAAATTGCTACTTTAATGTACTAAATTTGGTGTCAATCTTCTTCAAAGTAACGCGATATTATGACGTCAGACGAGATATGTTGGAAACAATAATACAATATATTATTCCAGATTAAGTTTCGTGTCAGATATTGCGTGTTTAAAATGGTGTACGTTATTCTGCATGATCCATCCATTCATATTTCACTTCCGGTCTCTTCATAATTGACTTCCGGCCAATCACTTTAACACGATGCAATGAAGTCCATTTCGCTTCATCTGCCAGCAATTTATTATGCTATAAGAGCCTTTCAAAATATAACGATGTTAAATTCCGCGACCATTGGCCGTTATATCAACAAATATTCGTTGTAATCATAATTTTTTCACAATCAGTGATAAATCCCGATACCTTAACAATTGGGTTCGTAATAGGAGTTGGGGGGATTAAAGCATAGAAAATCCTTCCAGATCGCCCTTGCTGATATTAAATACTTTACACGGCACCTAACTTAGCATTAGAATGATTGAAGAACATGTAATGAGAGGTGTGTTTTAGGGAGAAGGGTTGAGGAAACAAGTGTTGTGTATACCATGTATAGGAGCGATATTGCGCTATCCCGTGGTGTACAATTCACCAAAAGTAATAGGTTCGCGGTGTCCCCTTTTACAACATCTACTCGAGTTGAGTACCAGCGTAAATGATTACACGTCAGAGTACCAGAACAGGTGACGTAACTAGACAGAGTGCGAGGGTAAGTGTCATAATGTAGTTATGGCGTAAGGTCCTTTCTGTAAACTTCTCGGGCTAAGTACAAGGAATCAGTCATTGATTGGCGAGCTGAACTGACGAGAATGGTTTGCCACGTGAATAGAGCGGTGGCGCTGTTTGGTGTTGGTGGTACTTGACTCGAGAGTCGGCTGCTTCATACGACCCTCATCCTCTTCACTTCAGCATCGTCAACCACAAGAGGTTCTCACTTTAATGTTGGAGGGGGACCTCCCAAAACTGGCCCCCGGTCTTATTACACGTCAATCAAATTAGTGAAAAGTTTGTGTTTGTGTATTTCTTCTATTTAGCGGTCGTTTTTCTTGCCGAACAGTCGTCCTTTATTTCATTGTCTTTAGAAGAATCGACTTCTTGAAAAAAGATAATATATACTATAACTTAAAGCATAGACGTACGTTGTTTTTATAAGTCTGTGTTGAAAACAATAATGCTTTTAAAAAATCAATCATTTATACTAGAAAATACATATATAGGCTATTGAATTTATTTGTATAGTACTTGTAAAAGAAACCATTACCGCATACACTGATTTAAACCTTGTATCCTGTGCACTACGAATATCGAACACACGTTCATACACTTTTGTGACAGCCCTTCGCATCTCATTTAAAGTGAACATTTATGAATAATCTTACAATATCGACATAGTTATTGCAAAACGTTGAACAAGACACTAAAATAACGCATTCCAAAAATTTAATAATAAAACGAAATGGATTTATACAGGGGAGCTGGTCTTTCTACTGTTCCACTGAAAGAGACCCCGAGATGTCGTTAATAGACCAAAAAAACATTTAAATCTTGAGTACAGTCCTAACATTTTTCTGCACTTTGAGATAAATTTGAAGTCATTGCAGCCTCATTTATAGAGAGCGAAGCTCTCCCTTTAGGTAACACGTATGTAAAAAAAATAAAGCTTATTCACAATACCTATGGAACTGAAAAACTTGTCGTAACATGGCCGCCAGTCGCACGCGCTGTAGTCTCCGCCATCTTGATCTCGAAACAAGTTCTCGTTTGCCGAATCTCGAACAAACGTTACATTTTTGTAAGATTTAAAACTTATATCTAACTATAGGATACTTA
>NW_018408743.1:876718-917406 GCF_002113885.1 Mizuhopecten yessoensis | reverse complement strand
CTATGCTATTATACATGATTAACAATATCCATCCTAATATGTTTTATTTCAATGTCTTTGTAGAATATGCTGCACTTGATTTTTGCAATGGATTCAAGAGGTGCAAATTTAAATACTTATATAGAGTCTAATGAACCTTTCGCATTCTCACATTAATGTCATGTCATCATACGCCTAGGCGGAAAACTTCAAGATATCAAACATCTTGTCAGCCAAAAAGAAATCAAGAAAGGAAACTTAACTGTAATATACACTGTATAGCTATACATGTAGGTCTGATTTATTAATTCAACACTTCACTCAATGTTTGAAAGAGTACAGTACCGATATTCCGATACATTTACAGTACAACCTGGCTCCGCCCTCACGAACGGCCGTGCCGTAAAACATATTACGTAATATCCCGCTGTTACTTACGACGCACAATTGTTTTTACAGCTCGCTGTTAAAAAATCAGATATATTGATTTGTAGGGGGGAGGTTTTTTCAAAAATAAAATAACATCCCTTCACAAGAATGATGAAAGATTTTATATATTGTATCCATATTTACTTAATGAAAATGTTTCCAACAATATGTATAAAAATCGATCACATTTGAGAATCACTGAAATATTATTGTAATACTTAAAAGTTGTTTTGTTTTCTACTTCGGTACCAAACTCATTTTTAAAGTCTCCACGCTAAAGTAAGTATCTTGTGTGTGGAAGATGGACGATGAATAGGCTTTTCTAAAAGAACCGAATTAAGTTCACATTTAGCCGGAAATGACGTCACAGGACAATGGAATGATGCGCTGGGAGTGAAATTACTGTCTAAAACATTGAAGTACATGTTAATGTGTGGAGTTCTCTGATTTGTGAACCCATGAATAAAGTAGACGCCAAAACTACCATCGTTTATAAGCATTTCTGTGACAATTACAAAGAAGGAATGTCTAGATTGAAATGAACCTGATGACGCCACCACACGAACTGATAAGAAGCTCTCTGATTAGCCAATAAATCAAAATATTAGTGTTATCTTTTTGACCGGGATTATTACGTGATAAAATGCTTTATATTTTAGTTAAAAATGCATTATTAGCCTGAAGTATATACACACCACGCGCGTTGTGTAGTAAAGGTAGTAAAAGTTTGCCGGCACGCGCTCACGCGGGCCGAGGCCGGGCGTCTGTAGAGGCTTCTTGGTGCACTTGCGTAGTACAACAATTTGCTCGCCTGCAAACTCGAGAAAACACGATGTCTGACATTAGACAGATGGCAAGTTGGATGTTGGCTGATTGAGCGACCATGGGAAATACCGCTGGAGGAGACCTAACTTCCTGTCACCGCATCTACATACACTGGCACGCGGGGGACCGCACGCGCAACCATGCAGACGCACACGAGTCGCTTATCTGAACAACAGTCGTACGTATACCAATAGTTTTATGGAGTATTATACGAGTTGTTATATCAGAAATAAACCCGTCATGATGTGATGTGTATGTCCTACTTATACCGCTGTCCTAATTAAACCCATTCATGACACTTACCGGAAGTGACTTATTTCATTCTGACGCGCGTGATTCTCAGAACGTAACAGCTCTTGATATGATTAAAGAAACGATACAACGCAATGTGTTTTGTATTTGTTGACAGTTTCCTGACAGCCCTATGTTGATATGTTCCAAGCTGGCAGTACATAACCTTGCTTTGACTGCCCAATTGCCGTTTTACAGGCATACACGTGGACATACTCGTGGGACTAGAGGTTAAATATCTCGATTTTATCATCGAGCGCTTACGTCCAAGCAAACATCAATGTGTTCAATATGTTCGTCCCTGATATATCATAAATCTTTCCACCGTGTTTACATCATCACGCTAGAGAGCCACTCGGCTGAGACTAGCTACATCAATCTGCCGTTTTCCTTGCCCTCAATGAACCAGTTGACAGTACCAATTTTCAACTCTAACAGAACGACCCATGTTTTCGAAAGTCATAACACATTTACATTGTGCCGAGGTGCTATTGTTCATGTTTTATCACAACAGCTAGGAAGTGTGTGGTTAATGTTTCATTAGTTGTGAATTATTAGCTTGGGACTCAGTATGTTTAATTAGGAATTGGTCCTGAGATGTGTTCCGTAACGGTTCGTTAACCGTAACTGCTGAAGCTGACTCGGGGACTATTTCCTACAATATCTCTACTCATCTATCTTCCCGACGCTCGACGGCTAATTCTCCCGATCGGTTTAGATAAAGACCGAGATAATAACAAGATAAGGGAGCCTGAATGTGTTTTTAATGAGGTAGTGCGTCCCTTCTCCATCTCCTCATTTCAGCAATCCAGGCTAATTTTATCAACATACCAACATGTTTTCTCAATGTATGCGCCATTGTTTTCTGAGATACATAGCGCTAATCATAGGGAGCCTCTCTGAAGCGTTCCGTGGAGTTATGGAGACAACGCGTTTACTGGGCCGTTCCTCGTGACCTTCCCGACTACGACTCGATCAATGGACTTCCGGGATAGCCGTGGAACATGGAAGGCGTGTACCTACTCGGACAAAGCCACACTTATACCGGCTATTCTTCTCGCTAGCTCAGCGTAATATAATCTATAAATATTCCCGATAAAACTATACGTTCTCAATATAGGTGTTAGGTTAAGCTAATGTAAGTTTAGTTAGTTTCAACATGTTTGTTGTAGAAATTTATAAAGAGTTTTCACGACAATAACAATAAGTTTTTTCTACATCAAGTTTAACAATTCGCAAGCTTCCGGTATTCTTAAAACGGCAAAATATAACGTTTGAAATAAGGCTTCGTTGATATATTTTAAATGATGATGTTGGTAAATTAAGGATTGTATGGTTGGGGTGCAAATACATGTAATTTCTATAGCAAAAAAGCAGCCCAAACATATTTCCTGTCAAATATTATGTATACGCGGAAGTTGAAAGATATTCGCTAGCTCGTTGCATTGACATTTCAGTTTGAAATTACAATAAGATGTATATGACTTTTTTTTTACGTCATTACAATTTTAGAATCGGAAATATATAAGTGGGAAGATATGTTGTAGAGATGCCAAAATGGCGCCAGAGATTGCAGCAAAAGCACACACGTGGTAATTGAACCAGGGCAACGAAACCCCAAAATGTATCCACACAAAGCAAAATATATCCTACAAACCATACACAAATGCGCATAAAACAGAAATATGAAACATATCCCTTAGTTATGTTTTGACGCATGTCAAAGCATTTGACCCGTTGTGATCCGAAGTTTTCTCAGCAATGCTCCAAAGACGGGCACAAACCCTTCACCGCGAAAGGCTAATACGTTTTGACGTTTTGAAAGTTTTAAGTTAATACTCAAATCAGTATAAACCCAAGTTTGCTTTTTTACCAGGGAAGTGTTAAAGAGAAAAGCATCAGGAAGTATTAGGGATGAGGGTTTGAAGGGGAAGTGAAACAGATGGTCTGCTCAAACTGACCGGGATATCTCTGTAGGTCAGAAACCAACTTTATGAAATAATTTTTACTTTTGAACCTGGACGCTTAATTACTTTTCCATGTTAACGGAAGGAAGCTATTTTTTTCTGCAACCTGGCCAGTCCCATATGTTCATGCTATAGACAAACGCCCAATCAAAAAGTCATCAAATGTACGTTCCCTTGCACAGAGATCCTCAAAATATTTATTCGACCCACGCGCACCCCTCGCGCGGGACAGTCAACATCTGCCGCTGGTGTGGTCGTCTAAGCTTTAGCATTCTCCTGACATATGTTTGAACTTTCATGTACTGTACGAAATGTTTACTTCTACTTTAAAGTGGAGCGAGGAGACTTTCTACGGTTGACATGGCAACGCTTTTCTGGGTTAACTAAGCGACCGAATGTCACAGTCGAAGGCCGCTTAGGTTATATAAAACATACATCACTTCATGGCGGCTATGTTGCACCATGCATGGTACCAGCTAATGCGCGGACGTGTTTTCTATGCGACTTCCCATACTCGCCCCGATATGTACGCAAACACACACTACCAGTTATATTATAAAAGTAAATGTAAGTCGTTTAATTTTGTTCCATACACTGACGAACTTAGTGGCAGTCCACAGAAAATGAAAACACTCGCGCAAGTTAATAGATTAATTATGTACATATGTTTTCAGCATTGTTCAGGTTTTCTTTGGTTGCCGTTCTGAGCGTATCATCCATTTTGACCGACTTTGCTTCCGTTTTGAGAAACGATTAAGTTTGTAGGTATCCTAAGTTCCAGTTGGCTCAACGTTTAATTATACTAACCGACTAATTGTTCAGTTTTGTTTACCATTTAAGCAACCGATAAGAAGTTCTATTAATTATATATATATCTTATAACGATACTGTAAAATACGCTNCCACCCACCCACCCATGATTTTGTGTGCCTCGATCGTTTTAATTTACAGTTTTATTATATTTGTCATTTTAGCATATTTTACAATTGAATTCACTGTTTGCAATTCTGGTTTGTTTGCCGTTGCTAGGTTTCACCTGTAGTATCCATGGCAGGTCAATGCTGACCATGTTACAACTAATATAAACATATCTGTCATGGCAACGTAGGGACCAACTGGTTCTGACTATCGATCTACAATTAAAACTACAAAGACCTAGTATTTACTACAGAAACCCTATCATAGTGGTTAGAGTGGGGAGGACACACTATTTATATACACAATGTCATGCTTTACAAACACGCTTTCGATAACGACCCCGATCTGGGTATGAACCAAGCTTATTATGACGAGCTCCTCGGCTTCATAGAACTTTTTTTTTAAACTAACAGACTCCACACCATGTGATGTAAGCCGGCGAACCTTTGTTGGGTAATGATTTTACATTACAATCCTTATCTCACAACAATATAACACAACATTTTGGCGCAATGGCTACAGGCTAAATTAATTTGCAATGATTCCGTCAGTGGACGAGATGGTATCACAAAGTGATACGAACGAGCACGTAACTGTCGTAATACGGTCACGTGGGTGTGAAGCAATACGGGAGGGTCTGTCTTGTGACGCCTGTTGTCAATTTATGACAATTGAATATCCTATGGAGTACTTTAATGCAGAATTGTTCCCATATTGGTAAAATAACATTAATTTTCTCTATTTGTGCTAACTTCAAGTTCAATTACAATTGTTATTTCTATACTTGACTTTCATTTGATAAATATCGCCAGTTGCGGTTTTCAAATTTAATGCAAAAATGCAAAATAAATGTTATCTTCGGGTATTTCTGTACCTGTCATTACTGAAATTATGCACAAAGAAACAACGAACATAATGCATGTCACAATTAATAAAATCTGAACAACGATCATTACGGCTAGAGGCCAAAATGCTGAAGTCGCATACTATGAGTGCAAGAGATAAAATCGAAATGCATTATGTATGATTTTAAAACTCAAACAATAGATTCGTGAGAAAAATTGCGGAGTTTCTACAAAGCGTGTAAATGAATCGGAGTGAAGTGTATGGTGCACTTAGCATTTTATGCTTCCCTTACATTTTCACAAAGTCTTCTTTTGTAATCGAAAATGGCGTAAGTTTATCTTGAAGGTCCTGTGGAAGTTCGTAATGACATTGATACTAGGATGCGGACATGTCTGAAAACAAAACTCTAATAAATCACAAAATCCGTTTTAAGGTACGAGAGACGGTAGGAAATGGAGTTACCGGGATCTTATTTTCTGTCGTCTGCCCTTCCACGATAGAAAATACATAAAGCCTCTATGATGATTGAATGATTCTGAACTCTGTCGATAGTATAGATCCCCCTCTCATTCTCCGTCATCCCCAAACACCTCGTTACTCTTTACGAGGTGATGATGTCTGAAAACCAATCCTCACGCTATTATCTTCATGCGATTTCAACTTTTTAATCATCATTGTCTTCAGAGATAATAGCAAATTAGAAAACTTTGAAATAAAAAATCGATAGGTTTTATAAGGGTATAGCTGCGGAGACGTCTCGGGCGGTGCTGTTTCGCGGTTCCATTGACGCCAATCTTTTACCGTAGTCTATTGCTTTTACCGTCCTTATTCAACCCGACGACCTGCTAAACTGCGGCGTCGTCATTACATGTGAACACTATTTTTCCTTTCTGTCATCAGCGAATGTCTCAAACGTCATTCCTTTACACCTTTTTCATCATCAACAAAGTTCCATGTTCTGTTATACCTCCTCAACCGCGTTTCACGCCATCTTGTTTTATTCCCTCATCGTCTTTTAATTGTGCCGTTCTGTTCTACCCCTAAACGTCTCTTTCGTCGTCCTGGTCTACCCCCATCTACCCCTCACCGTGTCTTATGCCGTACCGTGATACCCCTTAACGTCTCTTACGTCGTCCTGGTCTATCCCTCTACCACTCACTGTGTCTTACGTCGTCCTGTTCTACCCCTCTACCCCTCACCATGTCTTACGCCGTATCGTGATACCCCTCAACGTCTCTTACGTCGTCCTGTTCTACCCCTCTACCACGCACTGTGTCTTACGCCGTACCGTGATACCCCTCCACGTCTCTTACGTCGTCATGTTCTACCCCTCTACCCCTCACCATGTCTTACGCCGTATCGTGATACCCCTCAACGTCTCTTTCGTCGTCCTGTTCTACCCCTCTACCCCTCACCATGTCTTACGCCGTACCGTGATACCCATCAACGTCTCTCACGTCGTCGTGTTCTACCCCTCTACCACTCACTGTGTCTAACGCCGTACCGTGATGCCCCTCAACGTCTCCTACGTCGTCCTGTTCTACCCCCTCTACCACTCACTGTGTCTTACGCCGTACCGTGATACCCCTCAACGCCTCTTTCGTCTTCGTGTTCTACCCCTCTACCCCTCACCATGTCTTACGCCATACCGTGATACCCCTCAACGTCTCTTACGTCGTCCTGTTCTACCCCCTCTACCACTCACTGTGTCTTACGCCGTACCGTCATACCTCTCCACGTCTCTTACGTCGTCCTGGTCTATCCCTCTTCCACTCACTGTGTCTTACGCCGTACCGTGATACCCCTCAACGTCTCTTTCGTCTTCGTGTTCTACCCCTCTACCCCTCACCATGTCTTACGCCGTACCGTGATACCCATCAACGTCTCTCACGTCGTCGTGTTCTACCCCTCTACCACTCACTGTGTCTCACGCCGTACCGTGATACCCCTCAACGTCTCTTTCGTCTTCGTGTTCTCCCCCTCTACCCCTCACCATGTCTTACGCCGTACCGTGATACCCATCAACTTCTCTCACGTCGTCGTGTTCTACCCCTCTACCACTCACTGTGTCTTACGCCGTACCGTGATACCCATACACCTCTTTAACGTCGTCGTACTCTACCCCTCTACCACTCACCGTGTCTTACGCCGTACCGTGGTACCCCCAACGTCTCTTTCGTCGTCGTGTTCTACCCCTTCTACCTCTCACTGTGTCTTACGCCGTACCGTGATACCCCTCCACGTCTCTCTCGCCGTCGTGTTCTACCCCTCTACCACTCACTGTGTCTTACGCCGTACCGTGATACCCCCAACGTCTCTTTCGTCGTCGTGTTCTACCCCTTCTACCACTCACTGTGTCTTACGCCGTACCGTGATACCCCTCAACGTCTCCTACGCCGTCCTGTTCTACCCCTCTACCACTCACCGTTTCTTACGCCGTCACGTGATACCCCTCAACGTCTCTTACGTCGTCCTGTTCTACCCCCCCTACCACTCCCTGGGTCTTACGCCGTACCGTGATACCCATACACCTCTTTAACGTCGTCGTACTCTACCCTTATGCCACTCACCGTGTCTTACGCCGTACCGTGATACCCATACACGTCTCTTACGTCGTCGTGTTCTACCCCTCTACCACTCACCGTGTCTTACGCCGTCACGTGATACCCCTCAACGTCTCCTACGTCGTCCTGTTCTACCCCTCTACCCCTCACCATGTCTTACGCCGTACCGTGATACCCCTCCACGTCTCTTACGTCGTCCTGTTCTACCCCTCTACCACTCACTGTGTCTTACGCCGTACCGTTATACCCCTCCACGTCTCTTACGTCGTCCTGGTCTATCCCTCTTCCACTCACTGTGTCTTACGCCGTACCGTTATACCCCTCAACGTCTCTTTCGTCGTCGTGTTCTACCCCTCTACCACTCACTGTGTCTTACGCCGTACCGTGGTACCCCTCAACGTCTCTTACGTCGTCCTGTTCTACCCCCTCTACCACTCACTGTGTCTTACGCCGTACCGTTATACCCCTCCACGTCTCTTACGTCGTCCTGGTCTATCCCTCTTCCACTCACTGTGTCCTACGCCGTACCGTTATACCCCTCCACGTCTCTTACGTCGTCCTGGTATTTCCCTCTACCACTCACTGTGTCTTACGCCGTACCGTGATACCCTTCAACGTCTCTTTCGTCGTCTTGTTCTACCCCCTCTACCACTCACTGTGTCTTACGCCGTACCGTGATACCCTTCAACGTCTCTTTCGTCGTCTTGTTCTACCCCCTCTACCACTCACTGTGTCTTACGCCGTACCGTGATACCCCTCCACGTCTCTTACGTCGTCGTGTCCTACCCCTTCTACCACTCACTGTGTCTTACGCCGTACCGTGATACCCCTCCACGTCTCTTACGTCGTCGTGTTCTACCCCTCTACCACTCACTGTGTCTTACGCCGTTCCGTTTTACTCCCTCGTTGCCTTATTGCCGTTTTATCCACCTACTCTCAGTCTTGAATGCCATTCCATTCTAGCCCTCTCCGTCCTTTACCATTTTTCCAATTCACCGCCTTCTTTGCCGTTCTGCAATTTTCCTTTCACCGCCTCTTTCAACATTCTATTCTACCTCTGCATAGCTTTTTCCGCCGTTATCTTCATTTTATTTGCGGAACGGTATCCTATCCATTTCCCCTTTTTTCACCCTTACGACATTCTGTTTAGCTCCCTCGTCTTGAATGCCATTCTGTTTTACCCCCTCAATTTCTTAACGAATTTCTTTCTTTTTCCACATCACACATTTTCACTATCTTCTCTGATGTATTGTTTTAGCCCCAGTGTATGCCCCTTCATCGTGTTTCACACCATACTGTTCATAAACCTGTCCCGAAATGTATACAGTTTCTACATCATGATAAAACCGATATTGGCCGATTCGTGTCGTTCAGTGATACTTGTTTGAGCCGGGATTGACATTGAGAGGCTTGATTGATCTCTCCTCAGCAAGAGGAAAACCTTTCACACTGGGATAGTAATCATAGCGACTCCATGCTTCTTAATTCCAACGTGCCGAGGGTTAATTCTAGGGATTCTCGGCTCGTGCGGGCAGGACCGGAGGACGCCGTAGACTACCGACATGTGCCGAATCGCTTTTGACGCCATAATAGTTATAACTCCTATGGGCAAAGTATTATTTTCTCCAAACAAATTATATCCCAGACGACTTCTTTAAGACTGCCTCCAGTGAGTGCTGTCGGACTGGTAAAATCATTGGTCCCTCCCCAGCAGGACGGGAGCTACGAGGATAGGAGGAGTCTGGAGAAAAGT
Source organism: Mizuhopecten yessoensis (assembly GCF_002113885.1). Taxonomy (NCBI): domain Eukaryota; kingdom Metazoa; phylum Mollusca; class Bivalvia; order Pectinida; family Pectinidae; genus Mizuhopecten; species Mizuhopecten yessoensis. The sequence goes on along the minus strand of NW_018408743.1, from coordinate 907,834 downwards.
TGACACGGTCGGGACCAGTATCGGCACCGTCCTCGAGTTAATTCGACCTGCCAGGGGGTTGATGACGTATAAAAACAAACATGGCGGCGGCAACGGTGGCGCGCGGCGTGTCTACATCTGGATTGCTACAAGTGCAGGACATGTCAGCGTGTCAAGCGGGGAAGTTCTCGTCGGAACTGGAGACATGTCAGATTCAAGGACATGTTTGTTTTATTTACAAAACATTTCTTACTAAGTATTTGTCTGTCACATTAGATTCATTGCACAGCAGCAATTATCTTACGGTCCTATCAGAGAGTACCCGATTATCCTATCGTGGTAACTGTTAAAGCATGTTTACAAATTCAAAAGAAAAGAAAGTGCAGAATGCAAGATCTATCTGGATTTAATTTATGTTATTCATAAAAGATAATGTAGATGCAAGTACAGAGCATTAATCTTAGCCAATGTTGTGAACATGTCCTTTTGGAGTCTTTTGACGTCATATGTATGGAAACTTTGTGACGTCACTTTTAAAGGATCTATATGCGATTATGGTTTATAGGCTTCATGTATATGCAATACATGAATAAGAAACATATTTCTGCCTTAGAAAATTTACCTTTTCAGAATCTGAAAATATCAATGCAAAAACCTTTGTGATAAATACTCTGAGTGGTTATAATTGTTCTTTCTTTTCAAGTCACGTGCAATTGAGCATAAGGTCTCTTTAGTTATTTGTCCATTTTTTTTTTTAATATTAACAAAATATAATTATTATTTTAAAAATATGTATTTTTTTACAGGTGTGAAACCCAAGTTTTCTCGAAGGTTCCCAGGTGTATGAGATAACGGACATTGTTTCTGAGGAACACCTTAATTCGACATCCTATCAGGTGAGCAATTAAAAAAAAGTGATTTTTTTATCCAATGGATATCTTACGACTTAGTGACACGTTATCCTGTGAAATCTCTTATCAGTTGAGTAATGACGTGATAACGTAACAGACAAGTACGGATGAATCACGTGCGGGACAGGCACGCGCAGGATGAGTCAAGTCGTTTGTCTCTGTATCTGACGGACACTGGGCGTTCTCGACCGGCGATACACATCTTGGACAAGTCGTGTGCCAAGACAGATGGTGTCGACGGATAAAAAAAAACACGACACAGGTTTGATACCAGTGACGCGCTCTGTCAAAATCAACGTTTTGGGGAAACTAAAATTCTATCCAATGGCGGAGTCTTTTATTTACGTCATATTGACTCACGCTGGCCATGATTAAACGTGATAGCTTGAGCGGCACGCGCGTCGCATGGACCAGACGGCCGGCGATGACCAGACACAACGGGGACCGTTTCACAAGTACCCCCTGACAAACGGATGATCAACTTTATCCAATATCTGAACTGTTTTTCATTTATAAATTTGAACTATATGTAATGGACACAACGCAGCTATAATGGGAACACTGCGGCATGCTCTTGTCACATTCGTCTAATTAGTCTCCGCTAATAAAGGTTTGATATTAAATAGTTTTTGTATTCAAATCAGCTCCATGCGTCATTTCTAAGGCAGTATTTTCGAAGAAAATATTTTAAAGCCAACGCGAAACGGAGAATGTGATAAATTGTGGCTCTGACGGGTCGGTTTTGCCCGGACCTTGCTTCAGAAAAGGGGTCAGTCATATCAACGTCCTAAGGAGACTTTGCCGGACATCCTCTCACGTGCTCCGTGACCGCAATAATAGATGACATGACTTTAGACCTTTTTAATGACCAGTCTCGATGTCCTTAATTATAGGCTGGACACCAAACAATGACAACACCATGATTGGAAGGTAAACACTGAGTCAGACCACCTCCGGTCAGTGTAAGGTACTGGTCAGTCACGGACACACTGGTGGGCGGGGAAGTTGTGGTAATCTCCTGGACATCATCCGCGTCACATCGTCTCAAACTTAGTGTGGTCAGTTGTCCAGATAAACGTTACATTGCAGGATACCTGCACACTGATTAGTAAGCGGACTGACCAAAGGGAGATTCACCAAGTCATGCTCATTAGCAACCCACGTAGCTTTCCCAGACACTTGTATAATGAAACTTGTCCTTATACGTTAGCCCTTATATGAATACAAGCAGAAAAGTTAACATTGATCTGAAAACCGACAACATTTTTTAACGGGACAGTCAATAGATCGGTATTTATACCCGTGGGCCGATAGTGTCGTGTCAAAAAGGCAAATATTGTGAAGCTAAACAAACGAAGAACATCGAAATAAAAACAAGATGACGAACACTATTATTTTCGATTTTCATCAGAAGGGACGCTGAAGGGGGACGAGGGTCAATGTCAGATGAGATCACTCTGCTGGCTTTCAAAAAAAAGCGACATAGGTATGCACTAGATTCAAGCACAAAGTAACACAGTTAGTTTTCCTGCCACTTTTATAAAAACGTTTAAGCATTTACAAAAAGGCAAAAGCGCTCTAACCCCACAACACCTATCCCTCCACCCCAAACCCTAACACCAATTTCTCCTGCTCTGAGGGATGGGAATGGGGGTTAGGGATAGGGGGTCGGTGGGGGCTTCGGTTTAAATTGGAACAATGACGTTCAAGCAACATCGATAAATCAAAACAGTAAGATGAGTTAGAATCGTGATACACGTCTCCGTTCTTGTCATAAATAATCTGCACTTAATTGTGCCAGTCATGATAAACAAATATGTTGTCAGCATGTTTTTTATTAAACTGTTTTTGAAACAACAACTTAGTGAGTTCATTTTCGTCAATATTGGGCAATACTATCATATGGAAAATCGCTGATGCGAGCATTCATTGGTCAGCTTTGTCCCCCCTGGCCAGTACTCTCCTGTCTGTGAATTTGGTTATTTTAAGTATGATTTTCGATTAAAAGAAAGAAATCACGAGCGAAACAATCTGCAAACGTGACAGTAGCCATATGTTCCTAATCTGATAAACAATGAAAGCATTTCTTCTAGAGGTGAAAAATCATAACGTTGTCTAAAAAAGACAACATATGTGCACGATTGTTTTAAGTTTGGCCATCTTTAATACGTTATTTTTGGCGGTCAGTGGCCGGAGAGCGTTGTCCACAGCACGTTAGGCCTTGCCATGCGGCTCTCATTACTACTAATGAAGATGTGCCCAAACATCCGGAGTTTATAGACAACACTTGGCTATTTAACTTGTGTTAAAGACTCCTAAACATATACAAAAACAGGCACGACCAATGAATGTCTCTTATTAAACTGGTAACTAAATTGTTTCCGACTGTTTATTTTTTCTGTGATGCCACGTTGCTGGTCTCAGCGGGAGAGCTAGTCCAGCCTCCGTAGCTTGCAGACCGCCATGCTAGTCTGTCCGCTCTGTACTGATAGCACCGCTAGCTGCTGATGCTGGAAAATGGCTCGAGTGTCCACTCATTGTCCGTTCCGACGACAGCGATCATTATCAACACGATGATATGGACATTAGCCCATAAAACGTATTAACAAAATCTCTGCTGGACATGCGGCTAGCCGCAGACAGCTGATTGCGGTCAAACGTTGACCACGCCCCCTCCCTAATGACCAAACACGGACATTGTCAGTGGTCATATAATGGCCGAAGCGAACACCTGTAGATCGCGCCAATTTAATTTAGTTTCACAGGCTGTGAAAAAAGGCTTTAATAAGAGATTCTGTTATATATAGTAAAAAGTAGACGCGAGAGGAGCAAGGACGACGAGGTGTGATTCGCAACACATGATTGTTTTTGTCATCCGTGTAGGTATTAATGGATGCCGGGCGCGTTCTATACAAACGTGAGGATACACAATAACACTCGAACGCAACGCACTAATGACACTGCCAATTACACACAGGGTACATTCGTAACAAGTAATTATTGTCTAGATCTCGTTATAACAAATCATAACTAAACCCGCGTGACGTGACGTCAGATCTCGTGCACTCCTGTGACGTTACATTCGCCCTCCCATCATGATGGTGTCTCCGGTGAGGACGGGACAGGTGCAAGAATCAGACACCGGAACATGTCACCCCTATCCTGCTCTCTCGTGCATGACTCCGCGCTTTGATACAGTCAAAGTTTTTTCTCTATCTGTGGTCTTTATCTAAAGACGCTTTTACTAACAGGATTAACACGTGTGTGTGCATCATTTTCTTTGAAAATAATTTTACCTTTAATAACATTAAATCAAGAAAGGGTGCTCGACAGCCTGATTTATTACTAATTATATGACCCATGCACAGGTGTCTGCATTGTAAGGCAGATTTATATAAGTCTTTTGCGATGTTCTGTTTCAAATTTTAATGTATCAACTGGGTTTTTTCTTCTTTTTTTTCTTTCTCTCAAAAACTTCAGTGTAGTGATTAAACTGTCACTTCATTCTACCGAGAAATAGTGACAAATATTTTATTGTGGCAGTAAATAAACTCATTGCATTATTTATGTTGTCATATGTTGTCATACGTTCTTATTTAATGATTTGTGAACTATGAAAGTATATTTTATTTTTGGGAAAACGCATCACTATCTTGATTTTATCGTCTAAAACATTTTCACAACTTGACAGCTGGATCGCCAGGGATCGGCTGTGGTGATGAACATGATGATTTGATCTTAGTGCGATTACCACGTTAGACTCCATTTTCCGAGCAATATACAATACTTGCATATATATACACGCTCAATGTTTTATGCGACCACAGTGACCACAAAATGCCCAGGTACACTGAATAAACAGCAATTCGGAAAGTGCATTCAAGACAGGGTTCTTTTTTTTCTGGAATCGTTTCGAGTTCCACGTTTCCTGCGACAGGTGAAGTCAACTTAAGTTTTAGACATACGGTATCTCGCTATCACGTTCTTTAGACACATATTTACACATCACATAGTTTGATAGTTTATTGGCCTTTAGCCTATACAGGCCTGCCATTTGTGGGGTTATAGGTAAGTTATAGCATTTGCTAGCCAATGGGTTTAACTCATTTGGGAGCATTTTTCACTCTCCTAAAAAAAATGTCGGCACTAGAAAATCAGAGGGGCTAAATGGAACAATCCAATCAAACAGGCACGCGACCAACGTCCAGCTCACGTGCCTAACTCGGCAGGGAGTGACAGCGATTGGTGTTTATTGGCTACGAGTGGACAGCCTGCCGTGACGGTCAGCCCATAGCATACACAGATCGGCGAAAGTTTACAAATATTTATGTGTGTTCTGGTCAAGTATTGCTATACAGAATGGTTGATGGGGAGGTCTGGAACTCTCAAAGACTAAGTATCCCCCAGATCTATATCACAGCTGTGTTATATATGTATATGTACATACAGTACCCGGGGACTCGGCTGGTTTAAGTTCAAGACCTTTGTTTTTTTTCAATCACGGATGGTTGGAACGTTTAACTTTTAAATAATTTAACGTTTTTAACATTTTCCCGTACCATTCGGTATTCCGGATATTCTAAACAACCGCACGTGTCGGATATATAAAGATAAATACTTTACGGGTTAATATTTGCAAAAGAAGGTTTTACGTTGCGCAAATTTTACGTTGGACATAAGTCCAAGCTAACTAGGTTTATAGTATACATGCATATATAAATCAAAATTATTACTATGTTTTACTACAAACATAAACTAAAATGTCTTTATTAACTGAAGTCTGCACATACGCTTCATTATGCCAGCACTGTAATCTTTGAAAGGAAATTTGATCTTGAACGAAACGTTTCCAAAAATCTTAATTTTGACGGAAATCTTAACACAACCGCTTTTGTCATTTTAACGGTGACATCTCTGTTGCAAATCAGTTGATTTTAGCATATCACTCGATATTTTCAAATCTATTTTTTGGTTGAGTATCTGTGTAAATGATGATGTCACTTTGCAAAAGAAAAACAATGAACTATTTTATTATTTGGCCAAATTTGTCTGAATAACGACTTTTTAAGACATATTTAGCCAAATGATAAAAAAAAAATCCATTGCTTCCGTGGAAGAATACGAAAATAGTTATCTCTTTAGCCCCAAAAAAGTTATTGTCAGACTTTGTAAAGACTTCGGTAAGAAATATTTGTAAGTAGCGTTTATAGCGCTGTTTTCATATTGAAATCGTCAGGACACAAATAATATTTCTTAAAATCTTTTAGACAGTTTAAAATACATGTAACCAAATTATCTAAGTTAATGGGTTTATATCTGAGGGTTTCTCTCTTCGACTGTTGATGTTACAAGCGCCATGGCTCCGCTAGATTGTTTTAGGTTTTGTACCATGCATAGCCGCTTCTGATGCATCCTTTTTAATTCGTCTCCTTGACAATAAAAAGGGATGCCCCCTCCCTCGTCCTCCCACCCCTTTAGGGTCTTGTCTAGATTAGCGTAAACAAACCGGCGAAGGATAAATATCCTTACCATATGTCGCGGCCCTTTATTTGGTACATATGGCGAACAACTCGTGTTATTAGCCAACCAAAGCCATTTGTGAAACGTGAAAAACATCCAAGGGACCCGCTAGAGAAAATTGAAGAATGAAGTTAATTATCCTTCCGCTTAATTGAAATTTCAGAGCTTTAAAAACCATAGCAATGTGTCTATGAATGTTACGTGTGAAACCAGAGGCAGCCAGACGGTACACACTTGTCGACATGTTTTTGTCAGGCAAGTAAGGTTGGGCTCGTCCTCGAGTCACGTTTGGAACTCTTTCACAGCCTCCAAATCCCCCCTCCCTACCCTTCTCTCCGAACTGACATTTCAGTGCCAGCCACTGGACCCGAGTGAGTAATGTCCGCTCAACGCGCGTCCAATTGACGACGTCATACTGGTCACTAATTAGGTTGTCTCGTCATTAATGGACCACAAGTTTAAAACCGGGACGAATTTGTTAATGGACAATTAAAATGGTGTAACGGCGATACGATGAGGAAAAAGGGGCGTGCTCGATTGACCATAAACGTGTCACATCGATCACTGCTCGGCTAGCGGTGCACCGACGTACTCGGCTCGTGTCAGATTCAAAACAATGTTTGTTCACCAAACCCAATCCATCGGTTACGCTTATTAAATTGTTTTCAAAGACAAAGCGACAGGAGCGACAACTCCGTGCCATCGAACACTGTTACGACTTCGTCTCGACCTTCCCGCTTGGTAATGATGCACATTTGAGGTACAAATTATGCTGTAATGGTGAATTACTTACACTCTGCGATAGGGGCGCAAAAACCTGCCGGGATCAAGATAGGGCGCACCTGTCAGACTGACGCTATTATTTCCTACCTAATTTGTTGGAGCTATAAATCGGTGTAAATTTTACAAGCAAAGATAGTATCGTGGTCTGTAAGTGTGTGTGTGTGATTTAAACTGTAAGCCGTTTCTGTAATTAGGAACGGAGCAACACGCTCACAACGGAGACAAATACATATGGGGTGCTCAAGGTTTTTTGATGCGTCCATGCGGAGGTTCGTTTGATGGCTTACAAACGATGTGCGCGCGTGCCGCTTCTCGCGTGTAAAAGGGCCCGACCTCTTGGCAGTGGGATCGGCACCGCCTAACATTCAACCCTAAACCCCGGTGGGTCATTTTTAATAGCGGCCCCTCTTCTCGGGAGGGTTGTGAAAGCATGCACACTCGCGCAGCAACGAAGCGTAGCTCCCTGGCCGGTACGGGGTGAACTAGATCACACAGCATCTGGATTGCGTTTTTTCTCGGCGGTATTATAAATGTAGAGGGATGCAGGCAACACGAGCAATATTAAACCTCCCCCTTTCCCCCACTAAAATTAGACACGACTCCCGAAAGTAAGGGACGGGATCGTACGACAAAGGGACAGCCAGAGGCAACACGCGTGCGTATGTACGAGATCACTCCACAGTGCAAAGAAACTCTGCTAATTACAGCCCCATCTCATTACCTCATTTTTGGCACTTTTTCTAGAGAAGCCCTAAATTCTCACGGTTCTAAATATAACTTTTGTGCACGAGACGTGTCGGTTTCATGTCCCCGTTTTTCTTACTGCGTTTGTTTGCCGTGACTTTTGTGGGACAATTTACTTAAGATGTTAAATGACGGAACTCTGCCAAATATCGGACGGTATATCCTTGACTGTAATGAAAAAGACACTCTTGCTGTAAGATAAATCAAAATGAGATCATAAACAGATAGGTTCTCGTCCTAAGTATTATTTCGGATCATTTGCGTGAAGCAAACGATCCAAAATAACACTTATCCCGGAGCTGCAGCATCTTTTGTTAAAATAGGCGCAACTGTTTTTACATTATGAAATAAATGGTCGCTATTTTAGCTTGGAAACTATAATTACACCCTCCCATGACGAGAGGAACAAAAAAGCAAGCCCACACTCACAGGAGGGTCCATCACTCAGAGATACTTTTTTATAGGCAATAAAGTTAGACAAAGAAGAAACAAGATATGTAATGTTACAATTAATGGGCAAGATACAGAAGGACGCTTCGGCCATTGTGATCAGTGTCATCAGTGTGTTTACATTTCAAGCCTTGAACTGATCCTGACCCAGAGATACCGATCACAAATCGAACACAATTAATTACGGGAAATTTGAACGGCTATTCTTTATGAAGGGTATTGGTTAATGTTATGGTCTATGAATTTTAGCACGAACGCACACGTGCACCGCCTGGGGCTTCATCTTCACCATTACAAATCAATTTCAGTTTTAACATGCAATCTGCTTAATGAAAACCCCTCCTTTGTTACCTGGGAAACGGTTGACAACGGAGGGGGTTTGTTTCTGGGTGCACTTGTCTAGCAGTCGCCGCTGCAAGTATTAGGTGAATTTGTTTGAAAACACGCGTTATGATAAATTTTTGGGCACACTGGTTTTGGAGAAATAAGTAACTGCGATTGTTAATGACAGTGTATGATTTATAGGCGCACGTAATTGTCAAAAATATGCAAACATTATTGAAAATGCTGCGTGATTCTTTGGCAGCAACATCCGATCTTACTTTTTATTAGGCACACGGGTTTGTGATAACTGCATAAAAGTAGGAACCTATTACACAATATTGTTAGGCGCACTTGTTTGGAAAACTGGTCAGCTCTAGAGCATATATTGGCAATACTATTATAGTAAGTAGCACGGAATTAGTACAAAGTAATCAGGTAAAATAATAAGTATCACTATTGTCAACTGGATTGGTGTCTATTTCAGTATTACATTGGAAAGTAAACCAAAACGATCTGGAATATACTAACAGGGATGTGGGGAATTCTAGTAAGATGTCGGTCGTATTTATGGGATATGTACGCCTTAATAAATGATAATAAATAAATTGACCTTAGTGTACAGGAAGTGTACCCAATGACACTCAAGTCACTAATCCATAATTAGTCTCGTTCAACCAGAATCTTGTTGTCTGCGCAAACTACGCCGAGCAGAGAGTCTGGTCAAAGTCTACGATATCGTTTTCTTACGTCAGAACGAGGCTTACCAGAATTCTGGTAAATGGTTTCATTGGTCAAAGGTAGACACACCCTTTCCAACTTTTAAAGTCAGAATTCGAGTTGCGCAAAGTTGTATTGAACATGCATTCATGAAGTATCCGTGTTTTCACTATAATCGAGAATAATGTAAGAAAATGCTTCAAATTGACAAAACGTCCAGAAACATAAGTAAAAACACTGCCCTCTGGTGATGGTAATTTTAACGTACTGTGTTTGACCAGACTTTTGAATTACAAGTGATCAAGCGTCTGGTTGAACAAGACTAATCCATAATATGACAATGACAACATTTGTAACATAATATGCAGCTAGTTTTTACTTGCAACTTTAAAGAAACGACGATTTTGAATTCATACAGTGTTACCCACACTTGATAGTTTTATTCTCGTTCTTATTCAACACCAGGGGACCTGTGATAGCGACAACTTCAGATACAAAGTTTGGTTGTATGACGTCATATCTCCACCATACTAAGTGAATGGAGGCTAATATAATCGTAAACAGGTAAGGTCGACTTTACGTTATCATCATATATCTCTTTAATTGAGTTGTTCTTTTGAACATTTTTTTTTTACATTTCTTCATGTTGCCGATCACTGCTTCTGTAACTGATATTTTAGTACATGCATACTGATATATGTGACGTCATATAATACGTCATATAATAAGTGGTAACACCGAATAGATACGCAAGACGTTACCATACTAGTTACACAAGTGGCTACCATGGATACCTACGTGGTAACCATAATTACACTAGTGGTTGACATATATTCACAAGTGGTTATCATAGATACACTTGTAGCTACCATAGATACGATAGTGTTTACCATAGTTACACATTTGGTTAGCATAGATACACGAGTGGTTATCATAATTACACAAGTGGTTGCGATAGATACACTTGTGGTTACCATAATTACTCAAGAGGTTACCATTGTACACTAGTGGTTACCATAGATACATAAGTGTTTCCGATATATACACTAGTAGTTGCCATAGATACACTAGTGGTTTCCAAAGATACTTCATTGTATATCAAAGAGATGACAAGTCTACACGATGCATACTCATCAACGCTCAATGAAATAGGAGTGGACTCAGTTTTTACTATAAGTACATCAGAGGTTTCATTGGTCAGTCATTGGTAACCATTGATACACATGTGGTTACCATACATGTCTCAGCTGTTTTCATAAAAACAGTCTCAAGAAATTTCTTTCCTGTTTTCAACTCTTCCAAATGGAAAGCGGGTTCCAAATTATTCACATATTTTTGTAACCTCTGTGAGAATACACGTATACCTTGGGCTATTTTCAGGTATAGCATGTGTTTCTCAAGGCTCATATGATTAAAGGTTAGTAAGGCTAGTGTGTCCTTATATGTTGTCAGTATATACATCACATGTGAGAAGTGAACAAATGGACTGGTACCTAATTACCATAAACAGTATGTTAGGATAGTCAAGAGTCAGTGGCAACCAGATATATGTCAGTAGTTGCAAACACCAAATCATTAGTAACCCTTTATAAGTGGGTACCAGATTTATGTCAGTGGTTACTATCGAAACATCAGTGGTAACCATCAACACATCAGTGGTTATCATCGACTCATCAGTGGTTACCATCAATACATCAGTGGTAACCATTATCAAATCAGTCGTTACTAGATTTATGTCAGTGGTTACCATCAACACAACAGTGGTAACCATCAACACATCAGTGGTTACCATCGACTCATCAGTGGTTACCATCAATACATCAGTGGTAACCATTATCACATCAGTGGTTACCATCAACACATCAGTGGTCACTATTATCACATCAGTGGTTACCATAAACACATTAGTGGTAACTGTCAACACAACAGTGGTTCCCATCAACACAGCAGTGGTTACCATCGACTCATCAGTGGTTACCATCAACACATCAGTGGTAACCATCAACACGACAGTGTTTACCATCAACACATCAGTGGTTACCATCAACACATCAGTGGTTACCGTCAACACATCAGTGGTTACCATCGACTCATCAGTAGTTACCATCAACACATCAGTGGTAACCATCAACACAACAGTGTTTACCATCAACACATCAGTGGTCACTATTATCACATCAGTGGTTACCATCAACACATCAGTGCTTACCATCAACACATCAGTGGTTACCATCAACACGTCAGTGGTTACCATCGACTCATCAGTGGTTACCATCAACCCATCAGTGGTTACCATCGACTCATCAATGGTTACCATCAACACATCAGTGGGTACCATCAACACATCAGTGGTTACCATCAACACGTCAGTGGTTACCATCGACTCATCAGTGGTTACCATCAACACATCAGTGCTAATCATCAACACGACAGTGTTTACCATCAACACATCAGCGGTTACCATCAACACATCAGTGGTTACCATCGACTCATCAATGGTTACCATCAACACATCACACGTCACCATCAACACATCAGTGGTCACTATCAACACAACAGTGGTTACCATCAACACATCAGCGGTTACCATCAACGCATCAGTGGTTACCATCGACTCATCAGTGGTTACCATCGACACATCAGTGGTTACCATCAACACATCAGTGGTCACTATCAACACAACAGTGGTTACCGTCAACACATCTGTGGTTACCATCAACACATCAATGGTAACCATCAACACATCAGTGGTTACCATCAGCACAACAGTGGTTACCTTCATCACTACAGTGGTTACCGTCAACACATCAGTGGTTACCATCAACACCTCAGTGGTTACCATCGACACATCAGTGGTAACCAACATCACATCAGTGTTTACCATCAACATATCAGTGGTTACCATCAACACATCAGTGGTAACCATAGACACGTCAGTGGTTACCATCAACACATCAGTGGTAACCATCAATACATTAGTGGTTACCATCAACACATCATTGGTAACCGTCAACACATCAGTGGTAACGATCAACACATCAGTGGTTACCATCAACACGACAGTGGTTACCAGCAACACATCAGGGGCTACCATCGACACATCAGTGGTTACCATGAACACATCAGTGGTTACCAGCAACACATCAGTGGTCACTATCAACACTACAGTGGTTACCGTCAACACATCAGTGGGTACCATCAACACATCAGTGGTTACCATGGACACATCAGTGGTAACCATCAACACATTAGTGGTTACCAGCGACACATCTGTGGTTACCATCGACACATCAGTGGTTACCATGAACACATCAATGGTTACCATCAACACATCAGTGATTACCATCAACACATCAGTGGTTACTATCAACACATCAGTGGTTACTAGATTTATATAAGTGGTTACCATCGACATATCAGTGGTTACCATCAACACATCAGTGGTAACCATAGACACTTCAGTGGTTACCATCAACACATCAGTGGTTACCATCGACATATCAGTGGTAACCATCAACACACCAGTGGTAACCATCAACACATGAGTCGTTACTATCAACACATCAGTGGTTACCATCGACACATCAGTGGTTACCATCAACACATCAGTGGTTACCATCGACACATCAGTGGTTACCATCAACACATCAGTGGTTACCATCAACACACCAGTGGTTACCATAGAAACATCAGTGGTTACCATCAACACATCAGTGATTACCATCGACACATCAGTGGTTACCATCAACACATCAATGGTTACCATCAACACTACAGTGGTTACCATCAACACGACAGTGGTTACCAGCAACACATCAGTGGCTACCATCGACACATCAGTGGTTCCCATGAACACATCAGTGGTTACCCTCAACACATCAGTGATTACCATCAACACATCAGTGGTTACTATCAACACATCAGTGGTTACCATCGACACATCAGTGGTAACCATCAACACAGCAGTGGTTACCAGCAACATATCAGTGGTTACCATCAACACATCAGTGGTAACTGTCAACACAACAGTGGTTACCATGACACATTAGTGGTTACCATCAACACATCAGTGGTCACTATTAACACATCAGTGGTTACCATCAACACGACAGTGTTTACCATCAACACACCAGTGGTTACCATCAACACATCAATGGTTACCATCAACACTACAGTTGTTACCATCAACACGACAGTGGTTACCAGCAACACATCAGTGGCTACCATCGACACATCAGTGGTTACCATGAACACATCAATGGTTACCATCAACACATTAGTGATTACCATCAACACATCAGTGGTCACTATCAACACATCAGTGGTTACTAGATTTATGTAAGTGGTTACCATCAACACATCATTGGTTACTGTCAACAAATCAGTGGTCACTATTATCACATCAGTGGTTACCATCAACACATTAGTGGTAACTGTCAACACAACAGTGGTTACCATGACACATTAGTGGTTACCATCAACACATCAGTGGTCACTATTAACACATCAGTGGTTACCATTAACACATCAGTGATTACCATCCACACATCAGTGGTTACCATCAACACATCAATGGTTACCATAAACACATCAGTGGTTACAATCAACACATCAGTGGTTACCATCGACACATCAGTGGTTACCATCGACATATCAGTGGTTCCCATCAACACATCAGTGGTTATCAACACATCAGTGGTAACTGTGAACACAACAGTGGTTACCATCACCACATCAGTGGTCACCATCAACACATCAGTGGGGACCATCAACACATCAGTGGTTGCCATCAACCCATCAGTGGTTACCATCGACATATCAGTGGTAGACACATCAGTGGTTACCATCGACTCATCAGTGGTTACCATCGACATATCAGTGGTAGACACATCAGTGGTTACCATCGCCTCATCAGTGGTTACCATCGACATATCAGTGGTCACCATCAACACATCAGTGGGGACCATCAACACATCAGTGGTTCCCATCAACACACCAGTGGTAACCATCAACACATAAGTGGTTGCCATCAACACATCAGTGGTTACAATCAACACGACAGTGGTTACCATTAACACATCAGTGGTAACCATAGACAAATCAGTGGTTACCATCAACACGTCAGTGGTCACTATTAACACATACATCAGTGGTTACCATCGACATATCAGTGGTAACCATCAACACACCAGTGGTTACCATCAACAGGTTACCATCGACACATCAGTCGTTACAATCGACACATCAGTGGTTACCAGCGACACATCATCAACACATCAGTGGTTACAATCAACACGACAGTGGTTACCATCAACACAACAGTTCAACACACCAGTGGTAACCATACAAACATCAGTGGTTACCATCGACACAACAGGGGTTACCATCAACACATCAATGGGTACCATAAACACATCAGTGGTCACTATTAACACGTCAGTGGTTACCATCAACACAACAGTTCAACACACCAGTGGTAACCATCAACACATTAGTGGTTACCATCGACACATCAGTGGGTACCATAGACACATCAGTGGTAACCATCAACACATGAGTCGTTACTATCAACACAGCAGTGGTTACCATCAACACGACAGTGTTTACCAGCAACACATCAGTGGTTACCATATACACATCAGTGGTTACCATCAAGACATCAATGGTTACCATAAACACACCAGTGGTTACCATAGAAACATCAGTGGTTACCATCAACAAACCAGTGGTCACTATTAACACATACATCAGTGGTTACCATCGACTCATCAGTGGTTACCATCGACATATCAGTGTTTACCATCAACACATGAGTCTTTACTATCAACACATCAGTGTTTACCATCGCCACATCAGTGGTTACCATCGACTCATCAGTGGTTACCATCGACACAACAGTGGTTACCATCAACACACAAGTGGTAACCATCGAAACATAAGTGGTTACCATCAACACATCAGGGGTAACCATCAACACATCAGTTACCATCGACACATCAGTGGGTACCATAGACACATCAGTGGTAACCATCAAAACATTAGTGGTTACCATCGACACATAAGTGGTTAACATCAACACATCAGTGGTTACTAGAATTATGGAAGTGGTTACCATCGACATATCAGTGGTCACCATCAACACATCAGTGGTTCCCATCAACACACCAGTGGTAAACATAGAAACATCAGTGGTTACCCTCAACACATCAGTGGTCACTATTATCACATCAGTGGTTACCATCAACAAACCAGTGGTCACTATTAACACATCAGTTCAACACATCAGTGGTTACCATGGTCACTATTAACACATCAGGGGTTACCATCAACACATCAGTTGTTAACATCAACACATCAGTGGTTACTAGATTTATGTAAGTGGTTACCATCAACACATCGATGGTTACCATAAACACATCAGGGGTTACCATCGACACATCAGTGGGTACCATCAACACACCAGTGGTAACCATAGAAACATCAGTGATTACCATCAACACGACATTGGTTACCATCAACACATCAGTAGTAACTGTCAACACAACAGTGGTTACCATCAACACTACAGTTGTTACCATCAACACGACAGTGGTTACCATCAACACAACAGTTCAACACACCAGTGGTAACCATAGAAACATCAGAGGTTACCATCAACACATCAGTGGTTACCATCAACACACCAGTGGTAACCATAGAAACATCAGTGGTTACCATCAACACATCAGTGGTCACTATTAACACATCAGTGGTTACCATCAACACATCAATGATTACCATCTACACATCAGTGGTTACCATCTATACATCAATGGTTACCATCAACACTACAGTGGTTACCATCAACACACCAGTGGTAACCATCAACACATTAGTGGTTACCATCAACACACCAGTGGTTACCATCAACACATCAGTGGTTACCATCAACACATCAGTGGTTATCATCAACACAACAGTGGTTACCATCAACACATCAGTGGTTACCATCACCACATCAGTGGTCACCATCAACACATCAGTGGGGACCATCAACACATCAGTGGTTACCATCAATACATCAGTGGTAACCATCAACACATCAGTGGTTACCATCAACACACCAGTGGTTACCATCAACACATCAGTTGTTAACAGAGCAGCGTTATTAGTTACCGAAGTAAGTATGAACAAAGAATGGTAAGTTGTCACCATTACTATTTGGACGGTTTCCAAAGACAGAGCAATGGTTACCAAAGAGTAGTCGATGGTTACTATATAAACACCAGATGGTACCACATAGAGGTGAGTGATAAATTTGGATCATAGGGGTTGTTAACCATGGAAGTACAAGTGAGATACCAGACACAAAACGGTGGTTACCATTTATAGGTTTGATTTCATTGGTTACCATGTTGTATACAACAGAACCTAATATAGTGGTACGTTATACAACAAAAACGCTAAGGGTTCAATATAACCGATTTTCGGCGAAAAACGCAAACCTTAACTGTGGCATTGCACCAGAGTAAAAACGAAATAGGGCATTCACTCACAAACAAACCTCAAACAACCAAAGACACCAGATATTAACTCAACAACTGAATACAGAAACCAACCGCCAACAACCAACGACACAGGATATGCACTCTTCAACACCCCACCACACAGGATATTCATCCAACTACCGGAGACACATGCTATTCATTCATCACCATCCAAACGACACTGGAAATGTAATCACCAACCAAACGACACTGGAAATGTAATCACCAACCAAACGACACCTGAAGTTAATCACCAACCAAACGACACAGACTTGTACTCAACGAGACACTATGGATGTACCTAACTACGCAGTCATGTACACTCTTCATCAAATCTGCGTTCAAAGGAAAACAAATGACGGATTCCGGATTTTATCCGTAAACATTTGGAACCAGATGGCAAGAAAATGTTAACTGTTCCCCAAAACGACATTTGTGAAGGTTTACTTACCGGTAAAAAGATATTCCAGACGTGCAAAGGACGTGCATTCTAATCCCTGCCATCATTGTGTATACTACCTATATATAGGATACTAAGCGTTACATCAGCAAAAAGTTCTAAACTTAGAACTGACGAAGTAGATTGTATTGATAGCTCTGCGGAAACCTGTAGTTACCTGGGAAATGAACAGGTGAAGCGACCCACGTTAAGTTTGTATTTCCTACCATCTATAAAAAGCGAAATTTCTATCAGAAGGTATTGTCATTGTCACGAATTTGACAACAATCATCTGGTCAATGTCATTTTCACAAATATTGATTTTTTTTTTTAAATAAAAAAAAAATACATTCGTTCAGCGTTTTTTCTCTCTACGTGTATTGATTATGACACGGTATTTAAGTGTGTCACTAGTGACAGGATCGATATTTATAAACTAACAATATGAAAAAACATAAATATAACTTAATCCCGCCCTAGAGCGTAAAGTACATCTCCAGTCATCGATTTTGTTGACAACAACACAGCTGTCATATTTTACGGTGACGTCACACAAGCGCTGTCCCGCTATCAGTAGTGTTTAGAAAATAAATCAACTATTTATGTACGGAAAATCGAAACAAATACAGTAAAGCATGGACTGAATCTACAAAAGGGATGTTTATAGAACGCTTCGAGTTGTAAAGGGGCTTCGTTTGCATGACATCATGATTGTTTAATTCTAGTTTGTGTTTGAAGAGATATTCCAATGATTTCTCGCTCGTATTTACCTAATTAGTTAGACTGAGAGACATGAAATAGTCCCCAAATTCTTTCACGGCTCACCGTGTTTTTCATTGAAGACAAGTTGACTAAAACGGGGTCAGCTGCAAAATTGTAGAATTTCTTCTGTCTCCTTCTAAAGGGCACTGAAAAAACAGAGATCTGCTGCGCTAATTGTAACTCTTCGGCCCTCTGTCTTTCATTGTCTTTCCTATCTTTTCTTTCTTTTCGTTAGTTTCTACCTTAACATCCGTCTTTATCTGTATTTTACAGTAGCTAGGACGTTAAACCCTTAACAAAACAAAACACAAGCAAGACTGGTAACAGGCTATCAGCAACGATTCCTTTTGATACACACGACAGTGAATATGTAGCGTGAATAATTTCAGTTATAGCGATATTTATAGATGAATGATGGCGAACTCAAAATCTCGTCCTTATGTCATAGGAAAGTTAATCAAGCATGCTATAAATACGGAAAAGTTTCCGGGACAAAACACGTTACCGACTCTTTCGACTCACCTACATCCTTAAAACCGATATCGAAGATCAATGTATTTTGTTTTTATACTCTTGTGTTCCGATCGATCACCAAAGACTTCTAAGAGAATTTTATTTCACAGATTAATTTGCGAAAAAAAGATCGATTGAAAGAAAGCGATTTGATTTTTTCTCGTAATTGATGAATGGATCCAGTATATACAAATATTGGTCCTCTATATATCGGTACGAGGTCAGGATTGAGATTATCTCGATGGTAAAAGAAACTTGGACTGTGATATTCAAGTGAAATTGGGGATTGATATGGAATTGTAGTAATCTGCCGATAAACCTTTTTTTTTTATCAAATTGCTTTGTCCAATTAAGGATGTTCGTAACTTTACAAATGTAATATTCATTTCAAGAAAACTTGATATTTCAACATGAATTGAAAATGCAAATATTATCCTTGTTTACTGAGAACACTATTCCTATTTCTATTGATGTGCGTTTTGCTGACAAATATGCATAACTATTAAAGCTATTTTAACCTACTCCATTCGCAATAGAAAGCGCGCATATACTAACTAGTATGTATGTATATCGTGAAGTTTTATAATAATTGGTATTTGGTAACTTGAAGAAAATGAAGAAAAGAACTAGTCTATTTGCATTTGTGTATTTGTACTTACGTGTCTAATCATTACACATGTTAATGGCATTACTGTGCAAGGTCATACGTGTGTAACATCACACATATGTAAGGTAATACATGCGTAAGGTCAGGTACGTGTCAAACGTTCGTAAGGTCATACGCATCTTCTATGACCTCAGTTATTAATAAGGATATATTTCTTCGGCATTGAAGTCACAAAATTAACAACGAGAAATGCACCCAGCAGAACATTTGAACAAAATATTCATTCGGAATCCCAATATCAGACATCTTTAAGTTTGTTGCCTGTTTGCTATTTTTTCCTGTTTTCTTCCCTCACCCAATTATCGCGTCTCATTGGGATGGTTTCTTCGTACTCAACTTTAAACTGTGGACGTTATCATTGTCTATTGTAACTGTTGTGGTCGAAACAGTTTCCAGACATTGGAAAAACCAATGTTCCATGCCTTACCGGTTGAACATGCTGGGGCAAATTACTCCAATGGGTAAAGTATTATTAGACAAATATTGATTTATTAATAAAACAGTGTTTAAACAATTTCAAATGAAGTATGCCTATGTCAACATTTAATTAAACATAATTTGATAGTAAACAACAATATATTACACTTCAGATCCAAATTAAATTTAACAAGTTAGGGAAACATGACCTACAGGGTACCGTGCTGGCCCCGTATTATCACTATAGTCACATATGGTGGAGAGTGGCTCTAACAGTACTTTGTCTGACTTCATATCATAGCCACATTCTATCCGTTTAAATCCGGAAAAAAAAAGAATTCCGAAATGTTTATGACCTTTCACTTTAATGGGTTGTACGCAACATGTGTGACGCACGTGATAGCATGCGCTAATGACATATTATATTCTGACATGGAAAGATGAATTTCAATTGAACACGTATGTGACAGTAAATATGTAGGTACGATTCCTGAATGGAGAGTTAAGAAATAGTCGAGGGATAGAAATTCAAAATATTTAGAAAAAAACATTTTTGTTATCGAACCTGATAAAACCCCTTAATAGCACCAGACGTCATGCGGTGAAGGGGGCCGAACCATCACGTGGATTTGATAAAGGGGACATAACTCACTTAAAGCGCCCACTATCAGATTTCATAGTGCATTGTAAATGAGAAACATATTCGCGAAACTTGTCCACAATTGAAACCACGACATCAACAATATCGTGAAGTGGACGGACGGACGGACGGATGGAAGGACAAGACAACTATCGTGAAACCGATAATTGGACATACACCCCAGAATACATATGGCTTTGGAATACTCGAGATCGCTAAGGGCAGGAAATGAACTATCAGAAAATGCATTATGACAAACAGTCTATTAGATATTATACATGACACATTCGGTTAGCAGGTAGTCTTCAGCAGGTCTAATATGGTCGGTCATAGTCATCTCTCAGACTTGGTGAAAACATTTTCAAGGACACATAATAGTTAGAAAAAAATAGTGTAATACATTATAATCGTCTGTCAAGCACGACTGTCGTTATATATAATCAAGATTTCATATGTCTATTATCTGTGCATTTCCCCCCAGTCAGCTCCTAGAACTGCGTTGGTCGGTGAACTTTCATACTGATATCAAAACTTTCACATTTCCCCCGTCTCTATGACGATGTTTAAGGCGAGACGATCTGGATAGAGTTCCCTACCGTCTTTTGTTTTGTATTAACCTCCCACCTCTTAAGCAAATTGCTGTTAGTACTCTGCACATAAAACACACTTTGAACGATCGCTGTTAACTACCAAACATCTGGCCATTATTTGGGCCTCTGTAACTTGTGTGCGGGCGCTTAGGTCATGGCTAACTTCCTGTCTCGCACTTCCGGTTTGCTGTCATCCATGGTCGACTTCTAGTACATACGGCCGTAACCAAGGGTCGGCTGCGCGTGGCATATGCCAAATGTTGCCGACCCCTAGTGGCGAAAGAAGGAAGTGGGAAACCATTTTTGGTGGGAGTTGACGTATATCGGAGTAAATTTAATTTCCGTCGCACGTCTGAAAAAGACCATACGCTAATGTGTTCAGTGAACTGTCCTGTAAGTCAGCACGCGCTACGTTTGTTTATAAGTGAAGTGGAAGCTGAAAACAGCTTGAAAGTTTGCGTAAAGGTTCAAGAAGAGATGTCATGGTCATTTGGCGATAAAGATCCTTATTTAGTTACGACACTTAAAACTAAGCCATTGGCACACTTTACAGATTCTCGAGAACCGACCTACTTGTTGTCCGCCACTGGAAAGTGTGGCTTTAAAGAGCCAAGGGCTGTCGAAACTCAAATAGTTATCATTTTCTTAATCTGCTGACGATCTCAGCAGGATATCAAGATAATTTTCCTTGGTATTTGCTTTTAATGTTTAAAAAAAATGAAAATTGTTAAACATTAAGATGTTGTGTAACAAAGATATCTGGTAATATAGAAGGAGCGTTTTAAACGATTTCTTGTTTCTTCCCAATCGGGAACTTTATCAAATACCGTCGATACACTGAGTGCAAATGTTGTTTTTATGTTACACTATACGTAAGCATTCTCGCGCGCTAAGTATAATTGCTTTTCCGTTTAGTGATTGTTTTAATTTCTTAAAATTACGTAAACTTTCTTGATGGCAGATCATATCACGAATGGATTCGGGTACTAAGTATATTAAAATATAAATGATATGTTCATAAATTATACTGAGCAATTTAATTAAAACAAGATGAATAGTTAATTCATGGCTGAATCAAAGGGAGGTAGTCAGTTTGGTGTTTTATTGAAATTAATAACCCTTTAATGAATGGATAGATAAATGAATGGATAGATAAATGAATCAATCAGCTTAATTAATTAATTAATTAGTTAATATTTGAAACAGCGATTGTTGAATTGATGTATGGACGGAAATATAGCCCATCTAACGAATGAGGAAGGAAGGAAAGAGAGGAAGGAAAGCAGGAAGACAGGATATTTTGTTACGACAAGTATCTTTCTCAAAAAGCTAACTTTAAAATTTTGTTTGAAGTGACACGTGTTGCAATTGCGCGAAAACTCCCTACACCGCTAATCCTCCTAAATTGTAGCCATATAACCCCTCCCTTCCTCGTCCATGATCAAAAGACGTATTCGCGATTGCTCGGCACACGTGCAAAGGAGCGTGTTTCCAAAAGATAAGGAGAAGACACGAGACAATGACACGTTTCTAATAAAGACAGACAGATCTGAAGAAGATGACAGAAATATATTCATTGCTTTTTTGGGACAAAGGACAAATGTTGTAGTAAAATTCATGACCTCTGACTTGTCATAGAGGTAATGTGATTCAACACTTTTATTGGCGGTCTGTCTTTGTTAGAAGTTTATGGAGGGTCAATTTGATTGGCCCGAGGGGAGGGGGAACCGTCTGGTTATTAGACCAGGCACGTCGTTTCAGGCCTGAAAGGCTACAACAAACGGGTGGGCATTATTATTCAAATTCCATGTCGTTGTCATGTTTTTTAATTAAAATATTCGATTGAAATACACACCGTTTTGAATTCAAATAAAGGGAAAAAAATAACCTGCTTCAACAAGTCTTCTTTGTTTACAACACTCAATCGTTACAAAACCAGCAAAAAATGGCATGTACATTTTACATATCTATTTCAAGTTGCAACGTATATATAATTATTCATTCATTTGTCAATGATACGGCCAGACGTGGATACAATATATGGCGAATGTATTCATGTTTCTACATTAAAAAAACAATAATGACCACTTTTAAACCAAATTGGACACAGCGTTATAATTTCATTAAAAAAAAGTGTCAGGTAACGGTCTATTAACAAGTCCTACAGATAGATTATGTTTCAAAGAGTTTCTCTTAAGTGTTCATATTTGGGATTTTCCGAGGTTGGTATCGATTTCGGTATGAAATACACTGGAACAACAATCAGGACTATGATACTAAAACGCGATCTGATTGGATGAATGAATCTGATCAATGTTGACGTTAAACAATAGGAACGTAACGAAGATGGTCCGAATCTGTCGTCAAGTCGCTCAGACTGTCTAGCAGAAACGTGTGTCAGGTGGCCAAACACCGTCCTTCAGTAGTCTAAAGTGTCCGTATGTTACCTGTCCGAACCCGTCCTTCAGTAGTCCAAAGTGTCCGTATGTTACCTGACCGAACTCGTCATCAGTAGTCCAAAGTTCCGTATGTTACCTGTCCGAACCCGTCCTTCAGTAGTCCAAAGTGTCCGTATGTTACCTGTCCGAACCCGTCCTTCAGTAGTCCAAAGTGTCCGGATGTTACCTGTCCGAACCCGTCATTCAGTAGTCCAAAGTGTCGGAAATGTCCAATAAAAGAGATGAGCACGTATTATTTGTCCGAAACTGTCCTCAAGTTGCTCGGAATGTCCTAAAAGGGCACGTGTCAGGTATCTAAACCCGTCGATCAGCTGTCCGGATTGTCCTAAAGGATGAGTGTCAGGTGTCCGAAACCGTCCTTGAGCGTCCACTGGTTTTGTCCGATGGGAAGCGATTATGCTACGTTACGTTTCTGGAAAACAGACCTGTATAAAACATAACGAGATCCATTTTCAACGTGCTCCATTCAGATCTGCGGAAAAACCAGGTCTGCCAACAACCAATCAATATCTATAGAAAAACAAAGAGTGAGTCACGCCTCACTACGCCAGCCTCCGAGGCCAATTAGTGCACTTAGTCCCTCCGCGTGAGGCGGTGATTAGGCTGACCTCATATCACGACACCCTTGCACATTACCCGATATTGTATCTTGATTTATACATTCGATGCAAGCGTAATTGTTGACGTAATCTGGGTGTTTTGGAGGCTTATAACCCGTTAACTGCCTTACATGCCGTTTGTATGCAGTAAATGCAACGAATACCTGCCGGCTAAGTGAGTAACTACATCACTAGTGTTTGAATCAATGGCCTTTGTTAGCGAGGGAAAAGAACTAAGCATTTTTTGATTTTCAATTTTCTTTTGAACTTGATAAACGTATTGATGGCATTAGTAGCCATTGTCTTGTCCGTACTTTGCGTTAAAGTGAAAACAGCCGTAAAACCGGAAATTGCCGTAATAATGTGATCGTATAGGGGTGAGTGAGTGCAGTCTAGGTGGTAGTATAGCGTATACTAGTACAATACACGGAGGGTTCTTTAGGTGGTCAGGAGGGGCATGGAGGAAAAAACAGAACACCAGAGGTCACGACCCTCGATCCAATCAAGAGGACGTATTTCACGTCCCTGGTTCAACATATGCTCCAGCCGACATGCGAAAAACGGGCGATCGGGGATTTTAGTTGTATGAGTTAATGAATAATACAGAGGTTATAAACGTCCATATTTATATATAGTGTGTGCATGTTTTACTAAGTAGACGTTGCCTACCCGTGATCAATCTTCCGTGTCACACGACCATTCAGTTGACTCCAGTTTCTAGACGTCAAAGCTGCAGAGACAAGCTTTGACAACAAAAAGTATTAACAGCTTTATTTATAAACCACTAAAAGAAAGTCGTTTTTTCCTGGCGTTATCGCGACTCTTAAAGGAAAACTTGAACGTTTAAGCTGCTGATGTGCACTCTCATATGATATGGGTTTAACACATTTAATTATTGATTTAAGTTTTGATGTTTGATAATATCACGGGATGGTTTACATTGAACGTATTGGTTAACTGACAATGCTTTCAAAATAATGTCACTGAAGCCAAAAATGATAGGTCGGGTTTGGAAGTAGACGTGTCTCAATGATGATGTCCAGCTTGGACAGGAATTTCATATACGCAATCCTTGAGAAAAAATACGCTCATTTGACATCGACATATGGTTTGAGTTTTTCGCAGAAGCATTTCAAACATTGTCGGAGACAAACGATGTAAAATGGACGCTTGTCAGCCATAATTTGGTCACGTCCTATAAAGATGTCAGATGCCTGGAGTTGCATTACTTTGACAGCGGCCATTTACTTAGTTCCACATTATACAGTCTTTTGTTTCAAATTATGTTCTTTTTGATATTATTTACTGTCAATCAAATCTTGCGTAAAACCTCTTTTGTAAGTCCAAGCAAATAGGGGTTATCTATCGAAGAGTATAAACTCCAGAGGAAGGGTAGGTTTGATTTAAGAATTTTCGGCATGTGACTTTTTTAGAAATTGTGTAATATTAAAGTTACTTCAATATTGCCTGTGTAAAAAAAATGTGCATAAAAGAAAGTGTCAGCACTTAAAAATTAGGATTTAACCTGCGTGAGCAACCCCCATAATCCGGGTTTCCGTGTACCGGCAACCGGTAGTGGTGTGGACCTTGATGTTAGACAGCCCCCACCAAGTCACGCTCAATTTCTCTCTATATGGCGAGTGAATTAAAAGTCACGGCTATTGACGCATTCCTCCATCATGGTGGTTTCCTGTTCCGGTAGTCGACCCTCCGTTACACTAGTCCGACACGTGCAAGCCCCTCCCTAACGCTAATGAGACACTTTGTGTTATAAGCAAAGGCGGTGTCACAGAAACGCGTGAATGACCTTGACGACAACACGTGGAAACGTATAAAGAAATGCATTTGTTTTATAATAATGGCGATAGGCATTCTCCGTCTTCAATACGAAAAGTTCAGTCCTCCCTACTGCATCAATTGTTCCCATACTTTTCTACCGAACAAATCCGTTTTACTATTTGACAGATGAAGGTGGTATTTTTTTTTATTGAAACATACGATTGGCAGACTACGAATAATAAAAGCGTCCAATTGTATACTTAGTCGGTCAATATCCGGATTGTCCGGTTAATATTCTCGTCAATCTGCTCGGGAAATGTTAACATGTGTAAAGGGAAAATACGCGTGTGATGAGTCGGAGATATTCGTAGTCGGTCAATATCAGGTTCATCAGGCCAACCTTCATTAGGGCAACCTTCTCGTCAATCTCCTAAAAATAAAATTAACATAGAAGACAATTCTTTGTTGTGTAAAAAAATATATATCTGAAATACAAAACAAATAGACATAGGAAATTTAGGTTGATAGTTACAACGCTTTGGGTTGCATCTCCAGATGGAGAAGAGTTCCATTTTATTCATCATTTTTTCTGACTTGAGTTTGTTTGCAAGATGATAATTTACATGCGAAAGAAATATGTTTGTTATAAGTTTCCGTTTTAAATCTCTGTCAAGGAATTTCGATTCCCAAAACTTTTTTTTATTATTACACAGGGTGTTTAATCACTTCGCTACCGGTCATGATATATAGGTACTTATCTACATCATTACTGGCGATTACTTCGAAATGTTACTTTTAAAATAACTGTTCATGACTTGTTTCATAAAATAGATGATGACACAATCTAGCTTAATCGTTAAGGTATTGTGTTTAAACATCGGCCAGTTCCAGAGACATATAAAACCATATGTATATACGTCTCTGGTTAGATCAGTGTACTCAGTAAATGACATGTCAAACTGACCACTTCGGCCGCTGTGACCGAGGAGAGACCCCGATGTCCACTCCAAATAGGCTCTGTCCATTACCTCAAGATATTGGACGTGTGTTCTGGGAGGCATCACGTGGTCTGTGTATCGTGTTATTTGATACAAACCGGAAGTGATATAAAGAGTTAGTCGTTGTTTCGTATTTCCGTCGTAAATTGGTCAATATTTACGAACAAATACTAGATCCTACATATTCCTTTATACAAAACTCACTTAATAAACAGATCTATGGCCGTTATACAATACTACGCATACTTTATTGACTATTCTCGGACCACTTAAACGGTCGGTGCTTCGGACATGAATTAAATACAAGCTGCACTAATTGACCTGTTGAAGAACGTTCGTACGTGCGGGAGTTTACTCCGTGATTGGTTGGTTATATAACAAACAGTCTCTTCACGGTGTGTATCCTTACGCACAAAATATGGACTAGTCCAATTGCTGGCGCTTAAAATGACGACCTCTTGAAGAAATCTGCCACCAATATAATTCCTGATCTGAGTATTTGAAGTTGTATGCTAAATTACCGTCGTTTTTGTAAGAGTCCGATTCGGCACGAGAGTTGAAGGACGTTTATAAAGTTGAAATTCTTCCGCGATCATAAAAAAAATGTCAAGTACGTGAAGAAGAATTAGTAGTAGTAGTAGTAGTATATGATGTTGTTGTTGTTGGTTGTTAAATTTTCTTTATTTCCGTATTTTCCTTTATTTTACAAGTGAAAATTAACAGAGCCTTCTTATGATATGAGACATAATGACTATCGGTAACAGGAAACACCTCGTGGGCGATTGAACAATCCATGCTTCGGACTTTTCTTGAATCACTCGAACATTTTAGGAAAACAAACCTCGACACCTTTAATTACAATTAATGATTTAAAGAAGAAAACAATAATTAGATGTGTCAATAACAACCTAATATATACAAGCGATGCATTCTCCCTGCTGAGTTTGTACGGCCAAAACTAGTCGATAAACAGTTTGCATTAAAGACACTATACAAAATACCACTTCTCTATTACGGCTGATTTGTTGACTTTCATGAAAGTTATCTTTTACAAACATGCCAGGGATCAATGTATAAATTAATATAAACTTGATGTAGCGACGCAAGATAAATTGTGAACGCGATAATACACATTCTTGGTAAATGTGTAACTTTTTGAAATATGTCATGACTTTTTTTTGCATATATATAGTAACTCAATGGCGTCAAATATTATTTTTTTACAGATTTAAATCTTACGCCCTCTAAATGACAATTTATCATAACACAGCAATTAGGTGATTTTGAAACTTTCTGATAACTTCATCCTAATATTTAATAAAAATCGTTTATAACAGATCATTAATCATTTTGCTTTTTGAAATGAGCATGAAAAGAGTATCAAGGCAGAGACTATAAAAAGATCTGTCAATTCTTTTGCGAGTATACTTTAAAATAAATATAATTCTTATTCTGTTTAGGACACTTATTGATGCAACTATACTCAAATTAAAACTTGATTAATATATGCGACCCGCGCCCGGAGCGCACTTCAAACTGATATTTTAGAAACGAATCGTCACTTTCACACACATGTCGCACATGGATCGAAAGATCTATTCTTTATGCACAAGATGAACATACATAACATGCCTCAAACAACCAATACAATCACTAAAAACATATTTTTTCAAACTTACTCTGTTTTACTCTAGTTTTTTGATAGTCCAGCCTTCTAATGCCACGTGACTAAAATCTCGCCGGCCTACGTCATAACGTTGGGAAATATCTTCGGTAACGCGAGATCTCGTCAAGTCATGTGACATTGCTCATGGCCTAATTTCCATTAAAAACATGGGTTGGTATAGAAAACGTTGGAAAATACTTTTCGTAATGATCTTTGAAACATGTTATTGATACCATCTAGTGCATAAAGAATAATTCGGACTAAATGTATACTTACTATATCTATATTCCCGTCATGTAAACAGTTAAGTACACCAAATCATTCCCATATGTTAATCACGGGTTGATCAAAAAGCGATTACACAAGATAGCGATTTGTGTTATTTTTCAAAGGCCAATGAAATTCTTCAATACAAATACACAAGAAGCATTTTGCATCTGATTTGAAAAATGAGTTAAATGTAATCTGTTTTGTATGAATGTCATTTTAAGGATGTATTTGATTTGATTTTTTTTTTTATTTTGAAATGTGTTTTTTAACCTGTGGAGAGGGAACTGTTTTTGTGGTTTGTACCGAATAAACTACAAGAGGATTTTTTGTTACTATTTTTGATATTAAGATTTATCAACGGTGTCTCTTTCCTTTTTACACACAAAATGTATAAAAGAGATATTCTTTAAGAGTATTTTAAAAGATAGATAAAATATATACCCTTTAGAAATACCCGACTACACTTGCCCATTGCAAAAAATCGCTATTCATCTTTAAATTTCTAAGGGATATCGTTCTTGAACTTTGAATTTGGGGTTGAAAATATATTTGAAGTTTTTTGACGTCCCTGTTGCACGACTTGACCGCCGGTTAAAATTTGACGATCAGACACATTTGATTGTTTAATGGTTATTGCACTCGGGACGTCATGGGAAGTTCTCAGATGTAAAATTTCAAAGCTGTCAAAGCCTCACTTTGAAGTTATGTCGTGACAAGAATGCATATTAAATTGTACTTCACTCGGGCAGATCAAATTGTAAATTGTACTTCACTCAAGCAGGACCGAAAAGATCGGTATCTGGCCCTATCATCTGTCATCATAGTTCTATAATTTTATCATTTTCTACGTCACCGCTATAAAGCTGATACTGGCAGGTAGTACCAGATAAATCGCCAGATAGCCGAAGTATTGTGGACGGGAACATGCACCTGACACAAAACACTTTAGTTATCATCCATAATGCATTAGGCCTGTGCAAATATAGACATGCACAATCTGAATATAATGACTTTCTTAACTCAACAGCTAAAAAGGTAGTCCCAAACAATAAGATCGCACGCATGGCTTGATGAGGTTAGATTCGCATCGCCAACAGATGAAATACTCGCATGCAGCTTCCCATTGACTTGACAAGAGCCCGTCTGACCCAGCCGCGACGTGACACTTAGTGAGGTCAGAAAACGGAAGTCAGCAAGTTGTTCTAGGAATCAAAGCGGACCTGAACACGCGACAGTTCCCGGAACATATCGCTGGATATTTGATTTGTTGCTGCATATCGCGCAGAAGTTCTGTATTCCGTCAATAACGACAACGCATTACTACGACGATGTGCTTTTGAGGTACAGACGCTGTCTCGGTACCGGTATTCTGGGTTTTCCATAGTAAGCACACTTCGATCAGGCAGTCCCGGCCAAGCCGTTGTTCGGGTACCCTCAGCCTCCATTGATCTGCCGACAGCGTTGTAAAACTCGGACGAGTAAATACGACAGTCGGCGAATGGCCAGGTTGTGTCAATATTTGGGACGAACCTCGACATCGATAATTGGCGAAAAGTCATTGTGTTCAAAACCACAACAGTTAAATATGAAATATTTACTCGTCATTTTTTTTTCTCTGTCAATTGTTACTATATGCAGTTGTTTTAGAAAGAAAATGCAGAAGTATAATATCGAAGAGTCAAGGTGCGATATTAACTAGTAAATGATACGAATCAAATTCGATTTTCACCATGTTAGCAGATACGGCTGTTTAATGTTGACACTTACCGTTGTGAAAGAGAAGGTAATTTGTCCAGACGTCTATCGTTCATGCAGAGGGAATTTAATGCGTTCTCTGGTCAAATATTGAACTTTCTTTGTTCCCAGCCTGCAACATATGGTGTCATATAAAAGCAGTAGTTTTGTCATTGTGTGTAATTGTATGTCAGTAAAAAGCACTACACAACAGACCCCGGGTTTCAGTTACATTTGTTAAATAAACATTTTCTATCGTAAATTAAACATTTTTCTTTCATTTTATCTTAATATTGAAGTTATTAACTTTTTTTCCTTTAAACAATTAAAATAGAAACCTGCACATGTTTGTAATTTCCTGCATCCCCCGTATGCTTCCGTTTGTAGTAAATGCATACCAGCCATCGAGTTCAAATTCCTAGCGAGGCAGACCATATATTGCCATGCACATGTAGGTAGGTAATTTTTGGATATGTCGGTATTTTTAAAACATTTTTAATGTGGATTTGATTGTGTAAAATAGCTACAATTTTATCTGAATTCTATCAGAACAGAAGATGAAAGATTTTCAAACAGAATTGATTTTAATGGCAGATTTTGTTGGGTTTTTTTGGGTGGGGGTGGGGGGG